>NC_056562.1:3729562-3738332 GCF_013358625.1 Macadamia integrifolia | reverse complement strand
TTTTTTTTAAAGCCCTTGTTATCATTTCAGCCAAGAATGAAATCTCTAAATTTGTGGCGCAATGAGGGGGAGTAGAAGCCTACTTTTCTCTTTTAAGTGAACCAAACCCTAAGGTTCCTGCATGTGGTGGTTGGGGAAGGCAAATTTTTAATCTGTTATAATTAAAGTCAGATTAGAAATGAGTAGATGCTTGACTATCGGCCACCGAAATCAGCGGAACGGTGAGTTAGGCCAATAAATAATAAGAAAAAATGCTATTTTCCTCTCCTTTCGGTCTGTCCTTAGTTGTCAAGTCTATCCTATCTAAATAGTTTTAAAAGCTTTTGATTCAAGTATTTTTATTGATAATTAGATGGATTTCAAAAGGTGGTGCTATAAGCACAGTTCATGGAGAGGCATTGGCAATCCATTTGCAATCCCAATGGTTCTTCTGGAAGCAATTTCTGAAGGGTATGAGAAGTTGATGGTAGAATTTGATAATAAGAATATAATTTACTGTTCATAAAGGAATTACATTCTCTCCTCTTGCATATTATATCTATTATAGAGTATGTTGTATATTTATCCTTTTCTATGATTAAGTAATTTTAGCTTTGTACCAAGAGAGACTAACAGCTTGATTGACTCTCTGATTAGGAGGGTTCTTTTGGTATTGTGTATAGTAACATGGCCAATTTTTTATCCATGGACTGAAGAGATTTATTCTAATCCTGCAATGAGTTTGAACACAATAATGAATAAATTTTCTGCGTTCTACTCCAAGAAAAAAAAAAGTTGGGAAAATCAATTTTTTTTACTTAACTCACCCTCCGTAAATAGTGATAAGGACAAATCAAACCTAGTCAGGGCTAGTCGTGGTTTTCTTCTAAGTTATAAATACTTAAATCTCTTTTAGTTATCTTTGTTCTGATTTCAATCCACCTCTATCTTCTTGGTGTACCCGAATCTTTTTGGAAGAACCCTAAAGTCTAGCAATCCAAGACTATGATCTTATCCACAATGAAAAGCCTCACTTGCCAAACTTTCTACCATTGTATGGCATCTTCTACTACTCCATCTTTATATTTCCTCATATCATTCTATTCTTCTATTCGAGCAATAGTGAAGATTCTCTTAAGAGGAGAGTGGGAAACTCCCAACATTCTTCAATTTCTTCCTCCTCTTTTTAATGGTGACATGTGTTATGGTGAAAAGTACTCACCATTGATAGTGCACCATGTAGTGGGTCAGAATAAGTCCCGGACCAAACAACCTTAGAACGAGGTAGGTCGGTCAGGATGAATACGACCACCTATCAACCTGATTACATTCCCAGGTAATGGTTGCTACTTAGGCTGGGTACAGTCATGCCCATGTTTAGTGGACCAGTTACTAGACGGCCAAGGTGCTCCCACATATGAAGGTCAGAAAGCGGGAAGGGCCAAGCCACATCCGAGCTACAGTTGGGCTCTAGGCAGATTAACATCTAAACCACATCTGAGCAGTCAAATATTAACCACGTCCACAGACCTAGCATGGAGAAGAACGACTAGCCATCGGGAGCTTGGCTGAACCACTACCGCTTGGCGAATTCCTAGATGGAAGGAGCATGTTCGCTATGAGAAAACCCACTCCTAATCTAATACATAACCTCCAAGCAAGGAATGGATCTATCTTGATCAGGAAAGATCACCTACAAGGATTCCAAATATTTCATAGACGAAAGGAGATCTCCCTCATCATACAAGATATAGAGAGTTCCTATAATTGGAATATTCACCATTTACGCACTCTCCAACTATGACTTCTACCTTATTCGGACTCCTACCTGTAGACACCGAATTTTGTCACCCCCCGGCAATGATGACAATATGAAGAATTACACACTGGATGTTATATACTTAGAGAAATTTTGAACTTAGGATAGAAAATGACCATTTTACCCTTATGCACTTTTAATGAAAATATCTTCAAAATTGGATATCGACATTGTGGATTAGTGTTGTTTGTTCCCTCAAGTTGGACACTATATTTTGGTGGGAGAACAATGCAAATCAGCCTTTAATTCTCCATTTTTCTACATGATTCGGGTCCCTACTTTATGCATATTTTCATTAGGGTTCCTACTCGAGACAGCATTTGTGTTTCATATCATTGGATATTGCTCAATATGAGCTTTCCAAGGACATATTACACATCGAATTCTGACTAACGATTTTAAAGATATGACTTTCGGAAGTTAATCAAAAATTAAGGTTTAGATCCTATTTCAAACAACCATTTTTTTTTACGAATCTCTTTTTTTAGTCCCACATTAGAAACCAAAGAGAGGTCTCCCCATTCCTTTGACTATAAATATAGTCCTTCACCTCTTTCAAAAGGGATGAGAAAATTTGAGAGAATGAATATGGCCCTATGAAGGTTTTTGCTAATTCTCTTTCTCTAAATAAAGAATCCCTCCAAGTATAAATTTTGAATGTGTAATCATTCCTTGAGCCGGGAGATCTAATCCTGTTCGGTTCGATTTGGAGCTTGGAGCACAAGAGTTATCTTCCATTGTTTCTTGATTAAAGCTGGGTTCAAGGCATTTTTCTTCTCCCAATGGAAATTTAGAACTAGTTTAACTAATAGATTAGGTTCTAATTTATTGGTTCGTTTAAGTTAATTAGGTTCTATTAGTTTCAATTTGGTTTAATGTGTTTTATTAGATATGAATTGGTTTATTCCAATTCAATTTGGGTTATTTAGGTTTAATTAGTTCTTTTAGATTAAATAAGTTTTAATTTGGTTTAATTTGGTTTATTAAATGTGAATTGATTTATTCTGGTCCAATTGGGTTCATTTTGTTTTAATTGGGTTCATCATAGTTTGATTTGGGTCATTAGGTCCAATCTTTTGGTTTTGCTAATTCGGTTTTTCTTATTTTAATTCGGTTTGTTTTCTATTACTGTAATATTTTGGTTTAATTAATTAGTTTTATTTGTGGCTTAATATACTCACTTAATTAGTGGATTTGATTTGATTTATTTTTGGTTTTTTGTTCTTTAGACATGAACCCTTAGATTAGAATCTCAAGCCCTAATCTCTTCTTCCTTTCTTTCTTCTTTTTCCCTGTAGTAGAAAATCAGCCGCCCCCTCCATTCTTCCTCCTTGGCCGACCCTTTCTTCTTCTCCCTTCTCTTCTTCTCCTTCTTTCTTTTCCATTTCCAATACCTGCAATTCACTTCTTGTCTTCACCAAATCTGGAACTAGCTCTCTCCCTAATTGGGTTAGGATTCTGGAAACACTTGTTTCATCTTATTGAAAGACCTTGAATATTGATTATTCTTCAACATAGCTCCTTCTCTTGAAGAATTGTAGGTGGCTTTCATATTTTCTATAATGGCTACAACTACAGGCTATCCCTTGTTCTGGATTTTGAGTAGATAGAATATTTAGTTTTGATTTTCAGTTTCAGCTTTAGAGTTTGAATAAGATACTTTCTTTGACATAGTCCACCCCTTTTCAACCATTCTTTGTTCCAAATTTCCTCTCAAGCATCCCTCTTTAAAATTCCCCTAATTTTAGGCATTACAATCAAATGATTTCTTTTTTTTTTTTTCTTTCTTAATAACATATGGGACGTAGTTTAGGACGTAGGTTTAGTGTAGGCGTGGCTGGCCCTCTTCAACTGGTCCGTAGCATTAGATGTGTTTCTTGGGTTTTCGGGTTGATAAAATGAACCCGTTTCGGTCCATTTCTTTTTATCTCAAATAGTGGGTCCCTTTAGAATTAATTTTGTATTTATTTTAGATTCGGATATCTTGCCATATTGATAATCATTAGATTTAGATAGCTTAGTCAATGTCATGTTTACCATGCTTCGTGTTTGTTAACATGTTTTTGATACTTGATGATTCGGGTTTTTTCTTGCTTAAATCAATTCATTTTTCTGATGCATGTAGGTCAGTTAGTATTCATATTTTATCCACTTCTCACTCATATCACTACATGGGACATTTACAACCATTTTATATTTAACATAATAGATAGGTTTCATTTAGTTAAATTGAGGTAGTTAATTAAATAATTATTTTAATATTTAATTAAATAAAGTCTTAACTCATTAGATTAATTAGGGTTCATAATGCAACTAATTGACTCGTAAAATTAGGTTTTAATTGTTTAAATTATTGGATTAATTAGGTTTTCCAAAACTTCCATTTGAAATAGTTAGATTTGAGTAGCTTTCACTATTCAATTCAAGTTTTTGTCTTTAAGAACCTTTTTACCCATTAGATTAATAGATTAATTAGGATTGCAATAATTCATTTCATAAATTATTAGGGATCATGATTAATCATTTTAATTAATTCAATTTAAGATTTCATAAATTCATTAATCATCCATCTAGATTAGGCTCAATTAATTGAGTTGGTTTAATTTTGGGTTTCATAAATTTCTCAACTAATCCTAGGTTTAAGCATATTTAATTAGCTTAATCTAAGACATATAACACATTAATTAAATCATTTAGGATTTTTAATCTTTAATTAGTGTACTCATTTCATTATTTGCATCATAATCTAGCTAGCATAACATAGACATATGATTTAGGTTTTACACACGTCATTACTTAGATATATAGTTTAGGGTTTCCAGTGACCTAGATTTAGGACTAGTTAGTAGGGTTCAAACAAACTTTGGTTAAACAGAAAGAGACCGATCTTAAGACCGGGCAGACTGGGTGCCCAACACCTTCTTAGTCTGTCACTTGACATTTGCCCAAAATCTTGGTGGATACCAACCTTATCCATCGAGTCATTAGTCTCTCCCCTTAATTGGGGGAGACATTTATGGGTCCTAGACCCTTTCTAGGTGGCGGCTCCCTTTTATCCATATCGTGTATCTCCTCCTTAGCTTTTGATGAACAAGGGATACTATCTTATCAGGGTCGAACCCTAACGTGTGTCCACACATGCTACACGCCATATCACGATCTGCAGAGGTTCATGGTACCTATAGTGGCGACTTCACTGGGGACGTTAGACTCTTGATTGACCATTGTTTGTATAACTTTGTTTGTACCTTATTGTTTGTCTATTGACATGTTATTTTTCACTTTTCATTACTTGCATACACTTTTTGTATTGAGCACAGCATGCCTTACTCTTATTCACCCCCTGGTATAGCTTTTAGGGTCCCTCACATATGTTTGGGCCACCCCCAGTTATATCACACCCCTTTATACCATGGCATTTAGGCCTAGAATATAGAACTTATCGACGAGGGTGTTACCTTGCGTGCTTGAGGGAGATCACACACATTTAGGTGTGCCCAAAGAGATGCTATTGGTCAACACTCTGAGATTGATCTGCTCGAGCTATTCCCCTGTTGGTATATCAAAGGGACCATGTGCCTCTGATTCATTCTGTATATACGGGTGATAGGTATATCGGTCCTGTCAAGGGTAGCCTTGCCTGTCCTAAACCTAGCCAACATGCATCATATATTTGGACATAGAACCAATGACTAGGATCAACACAACTAATGTAATATTATTTGCGGTTCATGTTAGAACCTCTTGTAGTCATTTCTACCCATCTCAATCTACCGTTCACTAACGGAAGTATTGGATTTATCATTAACATTAAAGGTGCTAGTATTTATAACTACACCAGTTGTTGATTCTTACAACTGCACCGTATGATTGGTACCGTGGCTATATGCTAACCCCACCAGTCCGATGTGGTATAGGTCTCAACCTGGTAAAGGTTTTACACATGCTATCTCGATGCTAACAGTGGACCCGAATTCGTCCACCATGGTTTTCGGTGATTGATTCGATGTAGATCCGCCTATATGGAAGTTCTTACACGAACCACCTTGTTTGATCTATCAATTGAGAGTTTCTTCAACTTAGGGGCACTTCCTTTCAGTTTACCACTAAGTTGATGCCACTCTCAATTAACCTAACCCTTGTTTGGTATAGGTTGTCCTTGTTTGTGCATGCTTTGACCCTAGTTGTGCTCACGTAGGAGTAAGAATATGTACTTGTTACCATCTCATCCTTTCTTTTTTCCATTTTTCGGTACCAATAAGGAGTGTAATCTGAAGTTTCACCTTCTCATCATTTTCTATTCAGTTAAGGCACCATTTCTCGTCAGGAAGGCCATTTCCTACCCTTATGGGTCAGAGATCCTAATTCAATTAGACTAGTGAGACTTTCACCAGAACCCTCATTAGAAGTGTTTCCCATTTTCCGTTTCCCTAGAGGGTACAAGTACCATGAGTTAAGATAAAATTTCACCAGTAAATCTCGACCCCATGGAGGCCCATGTCACTAAGATTAAGGAGATGTTAGCAAACTTGACTGCGATGACACAAGCTCAGGCTAGTGTTGCTCGACTGGCAGAAGTTTAGGACCAACGGAGTCATCTCCAGAGTCCTAGGGTTGTTCGTCACCCCAATGTGTTAGGTGTTGAGGATTATGTTGTGATTGACAATAGCCCTGCTATAGGAAAGTCTGAAAGTCTTGAGAACCAAGAGTTAAAGGATAAAGTTAGTCGCCTTGAACACTTGATTAGGAATCTTAAAGGTGTTGAAGATCAAATCATTGATACAGAAGGGTTATGCTTCTTTCCTCATGTTAGGTTGCCAGAAAAATTTAAATGGACCTCTAAAAATTTTGATGGTAAGGGTGATCCTCGTACTCACTTAAGATCTTTTATTGGCCAATTGAGGGGAGGCCGAGGCTTCACGGATGAGCAACTGGGGCAGGCCTTCCAATTTTCATTGACTGGTGCTAGTCACCATTGGCTAATGGCCCTAGATTCTTCCTTAACCTGCACTTGGGACGACATGATGAAGGCGTTTACTCGCCAATACTCCTATAATACAGTGGTAGAGTTGACCCGGAGAGAGTTGGAAACAACAAAGCAAGTAGCAGATAAAGGGTTCACTAGTTATTTGAAAAGGTTTCGTGATAAAGTGGCTCAGACATGGGATAGGCCAAATGAGAGAGAGAAAGTGGGAATGATAGTGAGAGGATTACAAGACCCATACCGAAAGTTTTTGGTTGCTCTCCCATCCTCAACTTTGATGGTTTGATAGTCGCGGCACAATAGGTTGAGGATGCCATCTTCCAAGAGGAACTCCCCAAAATGGATCGGTTTGCAACTAGTCTAGTAGTAGCAGAAGACCTCCACAACAGAAAAGTGCATAGGTCAATGCCACAATATCTACTCTCCCTTCTGCGGCACCAACATCATCCACAACGGTCGATCCGTTCATTCTAGAGCATGGGACAACTCCTCCCAGTTGACCTAAGAGGCAGTTCGCCAATTTGGGTGCACCCCTGAGTTCAGTTTTTAGCACATTAGCGAAGGCTGGATTGATTTTCACGATTCAACCAAGGCCTATTGCAGAGCCAAAGCCACGTTGGTATAATCCAGGCCTATTCTGCTGCTATCATTGCTAGAAAGGACATACCACAGATAACTGTTTCAATTTGAAACTTGCTATATAGGACCTTTATGATACTAAAAAGTTTGAGTTCCGACCTAAACAGTCTATTGTAACCACAAATCCTCTTCCAAATAATCAATCAATCAATGCTCTTTGTGAGGATTTGAAAGAATTTTCCCCATCATCTTCATTAGGCGTCTGTCTATCCAAAGCGAGGGACATATTCATGTGGTAAAATCAGAGGCAAAGCACAAACAGATCAAGACAGTTGAAGGAGAGTTCATGTCAACCCAGAAGTAACAATCAGAAGCAACTGAGACTCTTGAGATGGTACCCTATTTCAAGAACCTGAATTGTCAATTCATTAAGGAAGTGCATGACTTTTCATACTTTGGGTTTCTCGAACCGTGGCTCGATGAAATATCAGGAAAGGAGTTACCAAGTTTTGAGATCTTCTTTAACTGCGAGGTTGATTGGGCACAGTCTTAAGCAATTTGGTAGGCCCATCTGGGGCATCAAGAAGGATTTATGGATGTTAGTAAGCTCTTCGGTACAGAAGTTCTGATGATTATAGAAGAAGAAGAGGGGTTGGTCGTGTCTGGGTTCAAATCCTTCAGTGTTATAGGTAGTCAGTCATGTTGTTAGGTATTTCCAACTTTTCCCCTTTCGATTTTGTGTGAGAAGTTTTATCTTTTTAATTTTGATGTTGTGTCAATCCAATTAAGTTTCCACGTGGTGTAATCGTTTCAGTTTTTAATGAAATAGTTTATTTTGAGTATTTTGTTTATTCTCCTCCCCATTTCCATCTCTTGATGATGAATCTTGCCGCGATCCATCTCCTATTTTCTTCAAATCAACAAAAAAGGAATCAAAGAAAAAAATCAAATAAAGAAAAAAGGAAAGAGCAACAAAAGAAAAAGAAGGAAAGAAAAAAAGGGCCCATCAGTCATTTGTCATTCATTTTGGTGCCAGAACCTTGGTAATAAAAGGTCTTGAGCTCTCCACACATTTGATCCCCTTCCAATGAGCAATGAGCTTAAAGGGAGTTTTCACATCATTAAGCCTATTAAGGGAGGCCATCCTTGGCCGCTAGTTATCCGAGAAAAATCCTGAGAAGTTAAAATCCGCTAGTTACCCTTTTGGGCCTAAGCCTATCCTTTGGAAAGCCCCCATTATGGCCTACCCATATCCGATTACCAAGGTACCTTTCACATACTTAATCCTACTAGCCTCTGGTGTCTGATTAGAAATTTTTTTTGTACCAGAGCCTAATATTTCCAAGGTTGGGGAAAAGCACTTTTCCATTTCAAAATTCAATAACAAAAAGAGAGCAAAGTTCCAACTT
>NC_056562.1:3717563-3729542 GCF_013358625.1 Macadamia integrifolia | reverse complement strand
AAAGAAAGGAGCAAAGCTCTAATCCAAAAAAAGCAATCCAATACCCTAGGCATGGGCAAGAGAGAAAATTGTTCACATAAATTGAAGAAAAAGAAAGAAGGCAATAAAGGCAAAAATTATAAGATTCTGGTTAGATCCTGGGGGCATATTTGAGCTTTTACCGTCATTTAGAACCAAGTCCTAAGCCCCATTATAACCCAGCAAGTCCTCCTAGGCTAAATGTAGTGAGATTTTCTCTAATAACTTCGAGCTCACTCAGTTATGATGGAACTTAATTATCAAGGCTTTACAACTAATACATCATCCGTGGCAGGAACTACGTCCGACCTGATTCTTGATTTACTCAGGATTCGTAGGTAGCTTGAGAAGTCAACTTCAAGCTCGGTCCATCACCTCAATCATCATATTACCTTGTTTTGTTTGGGCTTCACATGAATGTCCTTTCTTGGCTTCCTATTTTGAAGGCGATTTGATCATAGCTACTTTTATCATTAGGAGATGGCCTACTTAGACTCGAACACTTTCTCCTGTCTCTTATTCCGATGGATTCCCAAGAGTTTCCCACTTAGTCCTTTCTTCTAAGCCTCCTTGGTTGCCGTGATTTCTCTAGTGAGCTCGTCATTCCATGTAATAGCTCCCCACTCTACACTTGGTAGAACCATTGGGTCTGCATCCTTTTCATGTTATTTGATTGTCTTGCTACTTGTTTCTTAGAGTTTGTGCCATAGAGATGAAATTTTGGCTATTTGAAGGAGCCATCCCTCAAGTCTTGTGAAGCAGCTAAGGAAGTTGCTACTATCCCCACTCATAAAAGGTGGGCAACATCAGAAAGGTGCACTCACAGGAAAAAGAAGGGATCAACATGTTGTGGATGTTTAACATGAGATAAAGATTTGGTCGGAGCAATCGAAAGCCATTACAATTGAAGACATCAGACTATATTACCATAAGTTGCAGATACATGCAAGTAATGCATATTCAGGTCAGATTTATTTGAGTTTAGGTTGAGCAATCTGGAGATGTCACAGTCTGGGGCAATGCTCATTTATGGGTTACCTCCCTTGTTTTAGCTTCGTTCTCATGGTGAACTTTGTTTTGGCAAAATCCTTCTTTGTCATTTTCTAATATAAACACTTCTCACTCTTTTTTATGGTAGTGGTCATTTACACTCTCTTACGTGAGCATAGTGTAAGGATTTGCATGACTAATCCTTTGTCTAACCAATCAGGTTGATGTTTGTTTGAATTTAATTGCAATATCATTACATCTCATGATTAAAATGTTGAACATTTAAGATTTTTAGGTATTTAACCTCAAATGCATCAGCTCATGAAGATTGGTTTCAATGGTTCTTTACACCATGGCCAAATCTATTTCAAGTCCAGTTATTTACACTGAAGATTAGGCCTGACGATTATTTATACCAATGTCAGCTCCAGTTCAAGTATAGTTATGTACATTGAAGATTGGGACTGATAGTTATTGATACCAACGTCAGCCACTAATGTGTAGAATCACGATTTACAACTTCAAGTGTTGCAAATGAATGATATGTTTCGGAGATTTCTCCATCAATTTGATAAGCTCTACCCAAGGGACCGCTTGCCACTGCGTGGGCTAATGGAGTACACCTCCGGAAACAATCATATCATACCACAGATATAATATTTCGTAAAGGTTCATTGGACCTATCATAAGTGGATTTAACCAATACCTTTCTCCTACTGGCAAGGGGTTGTAACATCCTGGTTATTATCCTAACCATATGCATTATAAAGTGAGTGCACAAACATCAAACATCAAACATCAAACATCAAACATCAACCATCAACCATCAAGCATCAAGCATCAATCAAATCATAAACGGGAATTCGGTGCCAAAACCACCCTTGGCTACTCCGTATCCCACCACAACCACCACACACATATCCTCATACACACACACATACACACCCCATCTCAGAATATCAGAAATTAGCCTTAATAAAATGTCACATCAACATGGGCATGCACAAAATTAAATAAATATGAACACTTTGTAAATTAAGATACTATACTCACTCACCTCTCACCTTGATAGAATGACCTCGATCAACAATCCCGTACAATATGGCCTCATCACACAATGGTTCTATTCAAGTAAATTAAAATGATTTAAGTCCATATTCATGTCTTGGGTTGATCGATTGATAAATAAAGTAATATCGCAAGCGCACGAGTCATGTATAGATGCAGTTTTTTTTTGGTAACATAAAATGGTGTTCCATGGTAGTGATCATAGCCCCCAGGACAAGCCCTCGTATGGAAAACCGCTCCTCCGTAGGACCAACGGGCGATACTGGGGCATGCTAAGTCTCGAGCCCACAATCAGCCGACTCAAGCGGTGATGGGTTGAGGGCATTTTCACCACTAGGCAACCAATCTTATTGGTTGTGTAGACGTAGGTCGATCAATGGGAGGTGAGCTCTATGGAAATTTCATTTCTAACCTAGATATAATGTACTAACTAATGGGGTTTTTACGATTAACATAAACTAAGTTAACAATGGTGAAAGACAAGGATTAACTTTGGAATTAAAACTAACTTAATTAACCTGCAATAAAAAAGTGAAACTAAAATTAAGGCAAACATGAATTAATAAACCTAAAATTATGTAAGCACTAGAGAGGTATGAATTTATAATATGGGGAAACACTTGGGAATTAGAATCCACCATGGAATTTACGAACAATCTACAAACAATCTAGCGCTATATCGCATGCTTGAATAGGTCAATAGGAAATATAGATTTGTAATCTAACATGTCCCATGAGTTTTTCAACACATACATAGCATTCGAGTATAAGCAAGACCGTATTGAAAGTTGGAAATTATGCATATGAAAGGTAATCAATGGCATACATAATTTTAAATTTGCAATAGGGTATTGGTTATATGGTATTATGAAAACGGGCATCAATTGCTTACAAGTTGCTCTTCATCTAATGGTTTCATCCAATCCCCAAATTGCGAGATCTAGTTAACCATGGCAATAAAGAAAGATAAAAATAACTAGAAGATGGACAAGACATGATATTGAATTAAATCTAAAATTAAAAAGAGAATAAAAAGAAATATTTTACTGTATATGTACTGCAGAAATCCATACTTTAAGAACTTCAAATTTCAACTTCAATTTTTACTTATAATTCAAGAGAAAAATATCTCCTAATAAAAAGCTCTCTAAAAGGTAATCCCCCAAGATTGTAAATTAGGTTCTTACATATAGGCCAAGGAGAGAGAGTGTTAGGAACAGTGGAAAGAAAGAAATGCATACAAGAGAAGAGAGGGAGAGTTAGAAATAAATTAGGAAAGAGAGAGTAGGTTAAAGATGAAAGCGCTTCACAACCTAATTTTTGTGTACTACAAGGAACGTACAAGCTCTGGAATTTCATGATAATTATTACAAAGGAACGGCCACCTCTGGATTGACATACATTTATGTCTGTGGTGATCTATTGGATTCATAAATATAGCATCTCTGAATGCAAATGGAGGTCAGAGTCTGTTCAGGATGATGATACATCATGGATGGTTAAGGAGCCCAGAGGTGAGAATAGAGGATATGAAGTCATGAACCCATAGAGGAGGAAGTCCACAAGGTTTACATAAAATTTACTGTTGATTCTACTACGATGAGCCAACAGAGGTGGTTGACATACAAGCATTGATTAAGGAAACTAAAGACGTTTAGTGGTGGTACTCAAGAGGAATAGAGGAGACAACATTACCCTAATTGACAATCTAGCTCAAAGATGTAAGCACCTGAGTCTACACAGTATGAGCAACCACCGATGTCCACACAAATGTTGCATCATTGGCTATTAAGGTATCCTCCTCCACTGATTTGCCCACACATGCTTACATATCCACCTTGGCCTCTATATCCCTCATATGGAGCAAGCAATGAGGGTAGTAGGGCCTTTGGTGATGAGCCTTATGGTCGCGGCAATGGGAGCAGCCAGATCTATAAATCATCACTCTTCAATCAATGGGGACAGGGCTCACTCATTAGCAACGCCAGTTCAGGTACCACCACCTCATCATAATGACCATGACATCGACAACCATACATATGACGATTGTCGTCTTTGGTTGAGTCCATACCTGAACGTTCGCCACGTGTTCAGGCATTGCTCCAATGTTTCTCGGTGTTTGTTCTTTGTGCCTCTCAAGCCATTTGATCATTGCCTGGACATTTGACGCTCACCCGACTATGGGCCAACTTGGGCGATTAGGGCTAAAGAGAGCATCTTTATGGCTGAGCCTAGTGTGGGTATGTATATTTTACTATTTGTATGCCGTTTGAGGACTATATTTTTGTGACATGGAAATTTAGTATGTAGTGGTATGATAGACTATATTTCTGTGACACGGAAAATTATTATCACCCATCACCCATCACCCATCACCCATTTTATATTTATTTTTTAAATTAAATTACATTTTTTTTTTGCTAAACAACAATTTATATTACACATTTAGAGTACTTTAGGATTAAAATTTGAACTTCTAATTACAAAAAAAATTAGGTTTCTTAATTTTTCATATTCATAGTATATTTTCTGGATCGTTTAAAATCTTAATCGTATTTTTCCAAAATTTATACATTTATAGTATATTTAGCTATACAATTTGAAATATTTCTTTCTTTTTGTGTACTTGTCTGATTTTTATACTATGTTTTCCAAATTTTTAATATAAAAATGTAGACATTTATAATAGTTTAATATTAACTTTTAATTTATTCACAAAAAAAAAAGTTTAAAATTATTTTCTTTTCACTTTTTTTTTTCTGGATTTTTCTGAATTTTATTCATATTTTCTGAACCCATTTTGGCTGTTATGAACCAGTTCCATTTGTATAAGAAACTAAAGGTGTCAATCAGTTCAATTCAGTTCGGTACAAAACTAAGGGTGTTAATTGGTTCGATTCAGTTAGATGCAATTTTTTTTAAGTAAAACCGAAACCAAATCATTTAATAAACAGTTTCATATATTAAAACCGAAATAATTAATAAACAATTTGAGTTTCAACAGTTTTATTATGTTTTCTAATTTTTTATCTAAACAACTTCATTACCTTTAAAAAATTTAGTAAAATTGATCTAAGTTTTAACATTGAAATGAAATTTTTATTATTATTATTTTTTTAATAGTTATTTAAATATTTTTATTAAATATGTTAATCGATTTAAATGATTGAACTTTAAAATGAAAACCAAATCAAATTATTAAACGATTTCAATTTTAAAACTAAAACTGAACCATTTATTAAATTGTTTCACGATTTCGGTATAAACAGCTCGATTCGATTTCAATTTCAAATTCACGTCCTTATCAGAAACATCCAAGACCAATCCAGATCCCGATCCCACACTCGTTAACCCTAATGAGGAGTGATTTTCCAGTTCAAGAATCAGAGATAATGCAAAAGCATGCTGTACCAGTTAATAGCAGTGGGTTGTGAAACTGTGGATGAAACTTATAGTCGACTCTTGTTGCAATGTTCTGGCAGACATTATTGGATATCCTTAAATCTTTATATAAAATTATACACCCACCAGAAGATTATCTAAAAACGAAAAAAGAAAAAAGAAAAGAAAAGAAAAAAGGATAGATATCCTCTAGTATACAAGTGTCTAAAAGAGATCAATAAAGAAAAGAAGAATAATGAAATAACAAAATTTTGCGTTCCAAGGTACCATAAAAAACCGTTTAAACATTTCTGTGCATCATTTTTCCTCTTGATTTTTTACTTTTGATATGGAGCTTAGAACATTGAAATTCACAGCTTATTTACATCTTCCTATACCAGCACTGGTCTCAACTTGAAGGCTGGAAAATAGAAATCTCCTACATCTGGAAGATCTATACAACTCTGCCCCTCCTGCAAAAGAAATACAAAACTACTTCATCTCCATGCAAAATAATAAAATCCAGAGAAAAATTTGTAATCACGAGTAATATAAGTTAGTAAATAGTAAATAGACCAACTCACATTCTGTATCATTCATAGCTCTCCTTTGTGGATAATGTAACCTTATAGATTCCCATTTAGAGCACATATAATTGTGCACTCTACCAAGAAATATCCATGTATAGCAGTACCATGAAGGTTCTCTAAGGCTAAGGCTGATATTTCCTATTGGCTACTGTCCTCCAAAAAGAGAAGGTGATCTAACAGCATGATCTACAGTTTTTTCCCCATCTTTCTAGACAACAAAAGGTGATATTTACAGCTAGAAAATGAGTGCATCATTTCACATTTACTGCAGCCGACATTTTCCTCAGCGTCTGAGAAATTTCTGAAAATGATGGTCTCTCTGATGGATCAGAGGACCAACAACTTTCCATCAAAGGCTTCCATTGAGGATCACACCATGTTGGAACTTGTGGACGCAATGTGTTGTTCACAATTCCCCCTACATAGGAAACAGAAGCAACAAGGATGATCAAAATGGACAATATAATGGACTAATAATAACTGTTACCACAAAGGACTAGCCCATACATTCAAACGGCATCAAGAAATAGAAAAACAATCATTTTCTACTACGAGTCACATTTTGTATTCATATTGCCAATATTTCTGCAGTGCAATACAATGGTCAGCCACAAAACTGGTTCCATAAGGAAAAGCCAGCCCAAAATATTCCCAGTAGTAAACAAAATCGAATCACTTCAAATGGAAAAGCAGTTAATCTTTTCTCTTTTCCTTTTTTATATTGAGTTGAAAGAAAGCGTAGCTGAGTTGAGTTGTAGAGCAACTCCTGTGAAGAATAAAGCTAACATCTTTAGAAAGTATACTGAAAAGTCACTACGCATACATTTTCAGATACAAGCACCACAACTTCCTGTGATTTCCTTCATGCATCATGCTCCTTTTTACACTCTCAAAACCATATGAAACTAAGGCCCTCTTTGGTATCATTTTTCTTTTTTATTTTTGCCTCAAAAATAGTTTTTGGGTGTGTTTGGTATTATTTATGAAGCCTATTTCTATTTAAAAAATATTGAAAAAACACAAAAATCAAAAAGAACATGAAAGCCATTTATGGTTTTTCACTGAAAACCATTTGCAGTTGTTTTTGCGCTGAACATTAATGAGCACGTGTTTATACTTCCTAAAAATCCAGGGTAAAAATGTCATTTCGTTATATTTTAAGAAAAACAATTAGAAACTCATCTATGCTCCATCCCCACCCTCAACCGCCGGCAAACTTGTTCTCCTCCTTGCAAATCCATCACTTCCGGCGATGGAAGTTATTGCCGGCAATAGTCCAGTAGCAGCGGATCCCCACTTCTGTCCTTTTCTTCTCCTTCCATCAATCGATTGCAGCCTTGTTTTTTTTTTTCTTTTTTTTTATAAGGATATTTTCTGCAGGTATTCAGATCTGCAAGTGGAAGAGAAGAGGACCGACCAATTGCCCACTAGCCGTGACCAACCGCACGCAGCAGCTACAGGTGTTGGCCGCAGCAGGCTGCAACAAGGCCCTTGGGGCTATTTGCGGTTTCATTTGAGAGAGAGAGAGAGAGAAAGATGAGATGGGTGAATAAGAAGGGGGAGGAGAAAGGATAGGGAGGATGAGAGGGAAAGAAGTTACAGCAAATTACAAAAGAGAAAGTGGAGATTGGAGAAAGAGAGTTATGAGGAAGATGGGTGAAGGAGACATCTCTTCACTCATTTATTCAAAAACCCATTTTACACATATAGGGATACCAAATCTATTTCTCATAAAAAACCATTTTGGTTTAGTAATTACCAAACCATTTTTATAGTTTGATAAAAAATGGTTTTCATTAATGTTTTTTGTTAAATAGACAAAAATCAAAAAGAAAAATGATACCAAAGTATGGGAATGACGAGTGCTGGGATCAGATTTATATCCACCAGAAACCCGAGGGTTAAGACATGAGGACTTGACAAATCTCTATCTCCCAAAGGGATACAGTTGCATGGGCATATAATACATAACAAGCATATTCCGCTTTTGTTGCCAGGTGCTTACAAACATGCATTTCCGCAAATGAAAACCAAAATCATTCCAGGCATACATGTTTGTTTGTTTTGGGCGTAAGTCATTAATCAATTTAAGTTTGTTACAACCAGGTATATTATAAAAGATATACATTAGCTTAGTTGGTGATGCAGTTGGGCATGGGAAGATTTGGGATTGATTTAGTACTTTGATATGTTTCTTTTATTGTTAGTGTAGGGTAGGGTCAAGTTAGTAAGGAGATTTAAATTTTATTTAGATTTTATTTCCATAATTAGAGTTAGACTTTTACTTTTATTTTTAAGATATATTCTTAGGTTTATTCAGCTCAAGGTAGGATTAGAAAGTTATTTTCCCTTTATATATATATGGTTGTACCGAATGATTTGAGTTAGAGAATTGGATTTGAATGACAGATTATTGCTTGGCTGAAACCATGGATGCCGTGAGCTCCATACCCTTCTTACTCCCTTCAGCTACCCTGCAATTTGCAGTACAGCAGAGCTGGAAGAAGTGCTTCGAATCCCTCATCTCTAACCTGAAGCGATTTGGACTCGGGGGTATAGGATCCTCCTCTACAGGCGATTCTACTCTGCAGGCATCATCTCCAAGGGATCCTCCTGCTGTGTGATAAATCAAAACCAAATCTGCAACTGGGATGAAACCCTAACTTCTGCCAGTTTGGATCCCACCAGATGCTTTGGCTAATAGATTGCTGAACCTCAAGCTTGTTAATCGATTCCAGTTGGGGTTAGGATTTGTTACCTGAATACAGATTTGCTGCTGCTTGATCATACCCAGCTTCGAGTTGGTTTGGAGTGCCACCTTGAGAGCTCCATCGTTGGAAAGAAGACTTCTCTTATTAGCCATCTAATTTCTCAGTTATTACAAGTAAACCCCCCTCTTCTTCAAGTTGTGTTCTATTAATCTCTATCCCTTGGAAAATACAGAAACCCCCCTATAATCTCGATCTTTAACTCCAGTTGTCCCCATATTTGTTCCTTCACCTTTATGCACTCGAGTTGATTCTGATTTTACAGAATTGTGTCATTTGTTCTTAAGTTTGAGTTATCTATTACTCTTTTGGGCCCATAAGCGATCCAGTTCCGGTTTTGGAACCCGGATCCACATCAGTTGGTCTGTTCAATTGCTCGTTAAGTAGGTCTTGCATTCAATCCAAACTCGAAAACACAAATATTTCTTTGCATTGAGTAGTCATGGTAAGATTTGTATCATCTCTCTGTTACTAAAGTAGAGTAATAATAAATATTAAAGAGATTCATTAAAAGCTCATATGTTCCTCATATAGGTATTGCCAAAATTTTCTTTGATACAATACAATGAGTCACCCACAAAACTTTTCCTTCAGCATTCATAGTAAAGCCATCCAACAAAATGCTTCAAAACATTCTATACACCCAATAAATCAAGTTGAAAGAGTTACATCGAACATTGTCTCAAAAAAGTATTCTATTTTTATAAATAAGTTACGAAAAAATGAGTTGAGTTGGTTTCAAGTTGTATAACGGATCAATGATAATTAAGTATAAATGTTTAATAAATACACTGAAAAGTAACCAGGTAGACATTTTCCTATTCAAGCACCACAAATACCTTCACCGTTTTTGTGCATCATGCTCTTTCACTCTAAAGCCTATGAAAATATAAGGAAACAGCTAGAAAGTCTACTTTGGCATATGAATAATGCGAAATCTTATATTACTGGTTAGGGCATCAAGAAACATCAATGTAACACAGGTGACAATGCAGTAGTAGGACCAGATATCCCTCAACCTACCCCAACTATGAGGAAATAAGGACTAGACTAATATTTATATGGCAAAGAGCAGTACTTCTCACGCATATGCATGCATGCAAAGTGAACCAAATCAGGCCAATTATGCATGGTCGTGTGTTAAGTGGACGTCTATGATATGCTTAAGTATGTTTACAAGTATATAAATTTTGCAAGCTATACTTAGTCTAGCTGCCTTGTTTACTTTCTTGCCAAGCAGGAGGTCTGGTGTTCAAACCAGACTAAAAACAACTGAGTAGTAGCATAAATAGTAAGAGTAATATTATTTATCCATGAGTTCTGTAATACGACCATTAGGTTTTCCTTGAAAACAATTGGATGATCTGCCAACAGGTCACCTATCATCACAGAAGGATTGCAAATGGAGGCAAAGTCAATTTTCTCTTTGATGAAATACCGATCCACCTCATTGTGCTTTGTCCGGTCATGTTGCATAGGGTTTGTATGTTATACTTATAGCAGCCTTCTTATCACAATAAAGCCGCATAGATCTCCTATTATCAAACCCCTACTCTTGGACCAACCTTTTCAACCATTTAACATACTCCATGAGCCATGGCTCTAAATTCTACCTTTGCAGTTGACCACGCCACAATAGATTGTTTTTTGCTTCTTCATGTATCTAGGTTACCACCACCAAATGAGAAATACCTTGATGTAGACTTCCTTTTGGAAATAGACCCCTGCCAATTAGCATTAGTTTAGCCTTCAATCCTCATATGGTTGTCTGGAGTACAATAGCCCTTTTTCCTGTGGTAGACTTGAAGTACTTGGGGATGCGAAACACAAAATCCAAATCCCTACTCTTGGGAGCATGCAGACATTTACTCACTACCCCTAACACAACATAAGCTATATCTAAGCAAGTCAGAGAAAGAAAGAACAGTTTCCCCATTAATCTTTGGTACTTCCCTACATTGATTAAGGACGGTCCACAGTCTTCACCTAACTTGTGATTTTGCTCAATAGGTGAGTTTGTTGGTTTACAGCCCAGCATTCATGTTTCTTTTAACAAATCCAAGACAAACTTCCTTTGACAAATATTTATTCCCTTATATGATCATGACACTTCAATACCCAAAAAATATTTCAAGGGTCCAAGATCCTTCATCTCAAATTGATGAGTTAGGTAAGACTTAGAGACTCTTTATCTCTTCCCAATCATCCGCAATAACCACAATGTCATCCATATAGATAATTAGTACTGTGATGGTACCATTACCACGCCTGGTAAATAGAGTATGGCAGCCTCTGTTTATCCATTCTTCAGAATAACTTGTTTAAACCTCTCAAACCAAGCCTTCGGTAAGTCCTTGAGGTCATATAGACGTTTCTTAAGAAGGCACTTTCCTTCAGCTGAGGGAAAATTGAAGCCTAGTGGAGTTCGCATTTACATTTCATCTTCCAAGTCACCATAGAGGAATACATTCTTCACATCCAGCTGATACAAAAGCCAGTCTCTAGTGGTTGCCAATGATAAGAGGACTCTTATCAAATTGTATTTAACCACAGGCATAGATGTCTTTTCATAACAAAAAAAGAGGGATGTCCTAAGTGCCAGTGCTAAAGCATTATAGAATTAATTGTATAGTTGTCACGATGCCCGCAAACATAAGACCATGGTTCAAGAACTCGACCCATACGGTCGAAATTTTGCAGGTATCGACATGTTTCGACGAAAAATCCCATATTTCGACTGAACCACGGCTCTTATATAAGATATTTTGAAAAGAAACCAAGGCTCCTATTCTCAAAAATTCAACCCTCTCCCCTTACTTTTTTCCCTTTTGAGTGAAAAACTTGGGGAAACACTCAAGATTTCCCCTTTGTGCCCAACAAAATTGAAACTAAGGCTGGATCTTGCTTGATCTACACTCTACTTGGAATTGACTTTTGAGTGTTGAGTGTTGAGTGTTGAGATAACTCATGATGATGTAATATTTTTATTTATTTTGGATCATTTGTATTATGTATTATGTATTGATGTAGAATGTAGATCATATATAGTGTAGACTATGTAATTATGTAGTATAGTTCCAGACTTTTAGTCAATTACTTAGCATACATTACCAAACTTTGGTTCACCCCCCAAGTATGACTTTATGCTTTTTTTTTTTTTTTTT
>NC_056562.1:3690566-3717541 GCF_013358625.1 Macadamia integrifolia | reverse complement strand
TATGTATATGTGTTAAACATCTCTAAAATAGGATGTACACAAAAGATCAGGAAAAAAAAAAACAGTTTGGGGGTCGAAACCAAAGTTTCCACCCAACTGGGAAAAATTCCCTGGTTTCCTCAAAATTTCCCAGGTTTCGACTGAAATTTTGGTCTCTCCAAGGGTCGAAACCCTATATCTTGAACCTTACATAAGACTAAGCATCTTTTAAAAAGGAGGGCCTTGGTTTAAGAAGATAGAACCCTTTCTCCTCACGACCACTACCAATAATCTCCTCCGTCAACAAATATATGTAAATCTGTCTTCATATTCTTCACAGCTTTAAATTCCATCAATGTCTTCTAGAAGATGGGTACAACTCAAACTCTTCTTACATAGTACAGTCTCTGTTGGGGCCCTCCCTTTTTCTAGGGTTCTAAACAAAGAGGCAGAATGGAGAGGGAGATTGCTGGTCGACACTCAATCCTTGCTCTGATACCAAGTTCAAGGTGATAAACTGAGCAAAAGAAAGATGAGAGAAGAGGAAGGGAAGGAGAAGAAGAAGTCGGTTTCTCTCCCCTATATTTACTAACTTGCTTATAACAATATGGAATCACAATAATACCCCCATAGTAACATAAGAGAACCTATGGAAGTAAAAAATACAAGCTAATAACAAAATATCCTAAATACCCTTATTACATGAACTCTAAAATCTTCTCCTACATTTCCATCAAAGCTGTGTGAATTAGCACTTTCTGGAAGGCTTTCACGAGCCGCGTCACTAGAGTTGCCTTTTCATTTTGCAGCTAAGGTTCTCATGAACATTTAATTAGAATGGCATCCGATGGCACAAAGTTCTCGATAAATGTTCAGGGGAACTTTGAAGGAACATAAATTTAGAAGGAAAATTCCCATACATGGAGAACGAAAATGATCCACAACTAGAGTTAATGAGAGATAAACCAAAGAAAACCAACTTTATGAGAGCTTAGTCCACCAAGGACGGAATTTAGAAGAGCAGATGGTAACATGACTTGATTACTGACTCATGATTTGAGGTATGAAGAGGGGTGTACCCAGTGCACGAGGCTCCCATCACTGCAGGGCCAAGGGAGGGTCATCATGTATGCAGCCTTAACCCTGTTTCACAGAGAGGCTGTTTCCCAACTTGAACCCGCAACCACTAGGTCCCAATGAAGATAATTTAGAAAACAAAATGTTATCACAAAACATTGTGATACAATATATGAACTATGATGGTGACATGAATTGATAACTAACAGATCATTTATTGATTTAAGGTATAAATCAAGATGCCAAATGATTATTAAAAGCCGAACATATTGATGCATACACCATATTCCAAGATCATATAGCATATCAGCTTCTTGACTCATCATTCAGCATGACATTCCTTTTAATGATTTATAACATGACAATGATGCTCCAAGCTACTGTGGTAAAAACATAATATCACTTGACACTCCAAACATGTTACAAGAAAAAAAATAATCTCCCTCCCTCTATATACATATATATACATATATATATATATATATATATTAGTAAGTTCATGTCACCCTAATATCTACTGCAAGCATGCATAGACCGCAAGTAAATTCGTTTGCACAATTCAATAAGAGTAATAATTCCACACAATGAGAAATGCTTCTTAAAACTGAGCATGCAGCAAAACCAACCAGGTATAGGGAATGGCACAACTGCCATAGCAAGAGCCCCAAAACTTAAATAGCTAGATAAGGTTATCTGCTCCAGGTTGGGTGCTTTGTGAAGGGAGAGTACCCAACCACAGGATGAAGCTTAGCACAGTATATTTCTATCAATACAAATAATCTTAACCATCAATTGAGGCACCAGAAGCAGGGAAATTGTAGTTGCACACTTCTTTTATGCACAAATTGTTAGAGTTTACCTAATAAGGGTACTTTAGGAACTGGTTTATTATCTTCTTGTCTTCTATTGTATTCTCTTTTTTCCCTTTTACCTCCCTAGGGAGGTGTATGTAATTCCTTACATCTTATTAGTGAAGTAATATAGGTGTGGATGAGAATCTTTTCTCAACACACAACATTCTACCATCTCTCTTGTTCTTCTTCTTCTCCTCCAACCCTCTACTCTCATCTCACTTCTTTTCACCTTGTTCTCTTGCTCTCTGACAATCTCTATATTCTAACTCAAGAACATTGGTAATACCACTGGATGAATTTCGGACCATCTTGGCAAAAGCACACAATTCATTCCAACCAGATAGCCAACATCTAATCATATAAAAAAAAAGGACGTCTTGCACGAGGGGGGTGGGGGGGGGGGGGACCATAGAACATCAAATTGGAAAAAAGTCTGAATATATGGGTAGAAGGTCACAAACACTTGTATTAGTGCAGCATATGTACAACACAACAGAAAGCATGGCAGATCAAAGTATTCTTATGAAGATAATAGTGCTTTTGTGACCCTTCTGTAGCTACAAATGAGAGACAATTGGCAATTTGTAACCGTATGATAGAAAAGTACAGAACTTCAACATTATGCTGCCTACCAATCATAGAAGCACAATGCATATCGGCATAAGGTTCCTCCCCAGTAAGCAATTCCCACATGACGATCCCAAATGAGTAAACATCGATCTACAACAACAGAGAGAAAGAAAGATAAGAAAAATACTGCATAAAATTAAACAGATCATAATAGACAAGATACAAGTAAAATATAATCTGAAAAATTCACAACCATTCTGAGTTTGACCTTACTTTTTCTGTTACCATGTTACTTTTCCCACTAAGGAGTTCAGGTGCCATCCATGGTAAAGTTCCCCGGACACCTCCAGACACTAAGGTGTGTTGTCTTACTTTCGACAAGCCCAAATCACCAATCTGGAGAGAAAAGTAAACGTGAAGATTGATTCAATACAATATCCCTCACAAGATATGGTAGAGTATCAATAATATCTGCAAATGAGTCACAAAAGAACCAGCCAAAGAATGAAATCGCAAGAGACCATACAAAAGAACAGCCAATGTAACTCAGTTACATGCCAAACCCACAACTTCATGACCCTTTCCCCAACCACAGATACACACCCTCCTCCCACTCCCCTGTGCCAAAAAAAAAAAAAAGACGGGGGTTGGGGGAAGGGAACTTGGACATGAGAACATGTTAAACTCCAATTTGTCAGATATGCTGTCTCAAAAACATAAAAATTTCTATAAATATTTATAACGAACTTTATCTAAAATAGACATATTCTGAAATAAACTGAGTTCAAGTAAGATGCAGTAGTAGGAGGAATGGGAATATGTACGAGAGGATAGAGAAATGTCTTAAAGTTCTGTCTAAAAGAGATCACACCATTACAGTTGTGCAAAGTGAATAACACACTAATTAGGTAAAAATAAGATTTATAACAATTTATTTTTCTCTGAAGACCAGCATTTGTCCTACATGAGCATATGAATGTGTCCTACACAACCAAATTTTAGAAAGTGCAATGTCCGGCCATTTCCTTACCAGAATTACAATAATGATAACTAAATTCAAAGACTTGGATTAACCTAAGTCCAACACTCAATATAGTTCACTCATAAAAGGAATAACATAAAAAAAAAAAACATGGCAGAAACCCCAAAAAAGGCAAAAGTAATGATCAAGGCACTTACTTTGCACACAGGTCTTTGGGGATCTCTCATATTTACTAGCAAATTTTCACATTTCAAATCAAAATGAACAATATTCTTTCCATGCAAATACTCCATCCCAAATGCAGCATCCATAGCTATGATGAGTCTCTTACGACGATCAATCGTCCTGTTCAAAGTTACCATGAGGTCAACACAACACTACGTGCTTCACACACCATTTGAGAGTAACAATTCCAAAATGTGAAAATGTTGTTCATAATCATCCAACCTATCTACCTGTCTTTCTTTCGCAGAAATTGCTTTAAAGATCCATTAACCATGAACTCTGTTACAGTGGCTAGAGATCCATCAGGACCATCACGAACTATGCCATAGAAAGACACAACATTTGGATGATGCAATGAACTCAGTATCAAAGCCTCCTTCCAGAAATCAGCAATCTATTGAGACAAGCAAACAGAAAGGAGTTTTAACATGGACTAGAAAAGTAACAGTACTATGACAAAATGATCAAGGATATGCATAAGTTATAAGATCAATGAGTAAGATGCAAAGATTAAAAAAAAAAAAAAAAAAGTTCTTAGTAAAAGCTTTACTATTTAAAGAAAAATTATTTAAGGCAAATACTTTGGTCAAGGACTACAAAATTAAAGCAAGCAAATGAGTAAAACAAGGACTATAAAAGTAGAGTACCCCCAATACTATTGACACAATAAATTCCTTAGTCCCTTCATACTATGACACAATAAATTCCTTAGTCCATTCATACTATGACACAATAAATTCCAAAGAGATGCATTATGCTACAAGCTCAGTGAATAAAATGCCAAAGAATATGAGAGAACTT
Source organism: Macadamia integrifolia (assembly GCF_013358625.1). NCBI lineage: Eukaryota > Viridiplantae > Streptophyta > Magnoliopsida > Proteales > Proteaceae > Macadamia > Macadamia integrifolia. The sequence goes on along the minus strand of NC_056562.1, from coordinate 3,713,053 downwards.
CTTAAATAAGAGCTGTACGAAAAGGTTACTCACTTCAAGAGATACTTGGGTGAGAACTTCAAGATCAAAGATCTAGGACAGCTTCGTTACTTCCTTGGCATTGAAGTCACCAAGTCTTCTTGTGGGATCTACTTGTCTCAGCAGAAGTATGTGCTGGACCTTCTTTTTTAGACAAGTATATTAGGGTGTAAGCCGGCAAACACTCCTATTAAAGCTAATGATCACCTACGTAGCAAGAAAGGTGACCCTGTGTATAAGGGAGATATCAGAGATTAGTGGGGCGCTCGATCCATCTTTCTCCTACACGCCTTAACATAGCATTTTCCGTCAACTTGGTTAGTCAGATGAATGCATGATCCCTACTCGACTCATATGGAAGTCGTGTTGCGTATTCTCCGTTACTTGAAATCTGCCCTAGGAAGTGGCATCCTTGATGCTAAATTGAAGCTGGATCGAGTTGACCTATCTGACAATATCAATCGAGACGATCCTGGTCCGATTGAATTTTCTTAGTAGGATATCTTAGGATTTATTTTAATTAGGAAAGATTAAGTTATTTTATTTGGGAAGATATGTAATCTTTTATGTTGGGTAGTTAATAGACAAGTAGGGAGTATCCAATTTGAGTTTATTTTGTTTCTAATTTCATTAGTTAGAACCTAGGAAGTAATTAGGAGTTGGTATTTCAGTTTTATATTTTAATTAGGAAAGTTTTAATTTTACTTCTAATATAAAGGCATGTAACCCAAGTTATTGGACAAGATTTTGAAGAATGAATTGAATAAGTGCTTTGATATAGTCAGAATAAATTCAAAGGCTGCCACTTTGTACTATCTGATGGCTTATCGTTTGCAAAACCATGCATTTGATCTTCTTACTGGCCATTCTGAAGATGCGTTGTTCATCACCATGGACTCTAACCAAGTCCCTTGCTGTACCTATGTTCCCAGACAAATCTCTGATGACGAACTCCTTCATCTCCTTCCTTCTTCTTGGGTAACAGCTTATGAACAACAGGTTGCAGTTTCCCAACCTCAAGTCCCTTCTGAACCAGTTCAGTCTACAAATCCTGAGTATATTACCCATCCTTCTGGTGAGATAGAAATCCGTTTTCCTCCTCCTCCCCCGACCTTCTCCTTTCCCAACCTCTTTTGGTATGATCCAAGAAAAAATTCCTATCAAGTCTTTTAATTCTCAGGGTAATCCGATCTTCTACTTTCAAGATCCAGTTACTGGTCATAAATACTTTGACCTCTCTGACTGTGACGATTGTCTTCAAAATTCTGACGATGACTTCCCTTCCTCTCGTCGTTCTTCTAAACGAAAGTCTACCCAACAACAGTTACGGGAACGATATGAGGCAGGTGATCCATGTATTGGACCCTTGAGCACTGAATCAAAATACCCTTTCTTTGTCAAGTATGGTACTCCCAAACCTTCTCCTATATCTTCTCTCTCTCCATGTACACCTCCTCCACAACCTGATTTACCTCCTCCAATTGTTCCTCCCTGTTGTATGTATACTCCAGGCTCTTCCTCTTCTTCTCCTCTTAAACCATTTCCCGGCCTCCATGACACTGGTCCAGATGTTCATGGTATCCGACAAGTCTGGAAGGTTAAACCATCAGTTCAAGCCACAGGATGTTCTGAACCCATTTCTCCTGCTGAGGCAGCTTTGAATTGGCAGGCAGAAAATGCTACTGTCCATAACCAGTACCTTGAGCGTATATTGGCTCAGACTCAACAAACTCATGGCACTTTGTCCCATCATGATCATCTTCTTCAATCTCTCCGCAGAGACATTGATCAGGTCCATGTTGAACTTGCTGGAATTACTTCTAGTGTTGCCGATACCACAACAACTTTTGCCCTTATAGGCCAGAAAGAAAAGCACCTCCGGTACCTTGAAGCACAACTTCATCAGATGCAACAATAGCAACCCCGTGCTCCCTCTTTTGCCTCTTCTCAACGGCAACAACAACCACTTCCAGTAACAATTCAAAGCTTCATCCCTCAAGATCCTTTTGTTATGTATGCCTTTCAACGCTACTTGTTGTCTCTTCTTCAAGGACTTTTCCTACTGAAGAATTGAAAGAACTTTAATGACAACAACGTGCTCTTCCCAAAAGAACACGAGCAGCTAGAGGACGTGCCCGCAGTAGGTTACGCATGGACATCCACTGCCGCACTTATGGATCTGAGTGATTATGAGGATGAATTCGCAGATGCCCTACCAGCACAACCTCCTCCATTTACCCCTTATCCTATGCCAGTCTCATATCCTGCACCTCCACCTCCTAATCCACACAGGCCACCTCCAGCTCCTCTATCCTCTTCCACTGCAACCCCTGTCGTTTCCACTCCTCCTAAATCCATCCATACCATCATTTCTCCCCCAGAAAACCCTCTATCTGAGTATCTTACAACCCTTACTATCTCAGATCCAGCCCCCCTTCCTTCTTTCATGAATGATGGACCTCATCTTGCTGCACCACATGTTTCTGAAATGGATGATGACCCTGAGATACAGGATCCAGAAACACCTACACCTAGACAACCCCCAGTACAACCTACACCTTTTACCCCATACCAAAACCAGGACCCGAAGCAATTTTTTACCTTGGATGATATTCCTGTTTCCAAATGGGCATCTCGGATTGTTGATTTTTATGCCTGGATTAATGCTGAAGTACTTCATAAAGGAGCTTCATCCGTTACTGTCTTGTCCAAATTTGTTGCAAGACTCCAAGGCAAACTCAGGGAATGGTATTTAGCTCTTGGTCCTTACAGACAACTGCAACTTGTACAGCTTGCTGAAAGCCAGTTTGTTTCTACTCTCTATCAAGAGTTTCTTGGCCCTGTTTCAAATGACCTCTCAAAGGCCCAAGATGAAGTTCTCCAGATGAAGTGTTGTTCTCTTCTTCGGCCTGACCTTGACAGACATTTCTCCAGAATGACCAACCGATTTCATAACATTGGTGGTATTGATGATGAGAATTTAAAGCAAGTCTTTTTAAACTCTCTGCCAGAGCCCCTTGGCGCAGATACACAGCAGTTTTTAAAGAACCAGAATATTCCGTTAGCCTCATGTACTATTGGTTCTCTATACAACTATGCTCTCACTGCCCTTGATAAGCTTTGTAACATCAAAAAAGTCTGGAAAGATTTGCAAGATCATTCTGATAAAGTCTCCTTTGCTTGTGATACCTCTTATCTCAAAATCAAGTGTAAAGGTGACAAATCATGTGACTGTGCTACCAAGAAGCCATCTCATCACCGACGGTTTCCTCTTTTCTCTCACAAAAGGAATCCACTCAAAAAGAAAAGGTTCTCTTTTCAATCTCCAAAGAAAAAATGGGGATTCCTCCGGAAAAAGCAAATTAGAGGAAAGAACAAGTTCTCTGCTTGTTATGTCTGTGGAAAAAATGGACATTTTGCAAAAAATTGTCCTCTGTCTCGAAAGAAAGACAAGGTTCTGCACATGCTATCTTCTCTTCACCAGGAAGATCTTCAAGATGCTGACCTTGAGTCTTTATATTCTCTTGATGAAACTCCTATTGATCTCTCTCTTTTTGCAATAGATTTCCCTGATACAGACTCAGACCCAGAGTCTTCCCTCTCCGAGTCCGAGGAATCTGATCCCCTCTACCAGGTAATACCTCTCCTTCCCCCTGCCCATCCTACTACTCAGCCTCCTTTCTTACAAAGTCAGCCAGTTTGCCTTCCCCATGTTTCTGTCACAATACTTCCTGAACCTTATGCCAGACCCATAAACCTTATTGCCTTCCTTGACACTGGAGCTGCTACTACAATCCTGAACCCAAAAGTCCTCCCTAAACCGTTTTAGAAATCCCAGGAACCTCCTCTTCCTTTTCTTACAGCCAACGGTGAAATCTTCCACATCCCCTTTGTGTCTCGACAACTTATAAAAATCCAACTTCTTCCAACATTATCCATAACCCATACAGTCCTAGGAACCCATTTTCCAGGCAAAGACCTTATCATCGGGTTTGATATTCTTCGTCATCTTCCACTCTGATGGACACCTCACGGTCTTGTCTATAAGCAACAGCTTCTCCCTTGGGCCCCTATTTCTAACTTATTTCTTGCAGGAACTTCCCTCTTTGAAGAAATTAAGGCACATATTCGCTCCACATCTTGTGCAGAATCTCATTCGGATTTTCTTACAATGTGTTCGCGACCATTATGGCAGAACCCTGACTTCTTCATTTCACTGCCTTTCAAGAAAAATGAAGATGTCAATCCAACAAAAGCCAACCATCCAAGCCTCAATCCAGAACATCTTTCCTTGGCTATTCAAGAGCTTCAACAACTTCAATCTCAAGGACTTTTGGAACATACCTTCTCTCCATGGGCATGCCAAGCATTTTATGTTAACAAAAGAACAGAACAAATTCGAGGAAAGTTGCGAATGGTGATTAATTATCGGCCTTTAAATTTCTTTTTGGCTGATGAAAAGTTTCCTCTCCCAACACGTCCAGCTCTACTTCTTCAGTTAGCCCATGCTACTGTGTTCTCCAAGTTTGACCTCAAAGCAGGTATTTGGCAACTTGGAATTGTTCCTGAAGATAGACTAAAGACAGCTTTTTACATTCCAGGCTACCACATGCAATGGACAGTCATGCCTTTTGGTCTCAAAACAACACCATCTATCTTCCAGAGAGCTATGATGAAGATATTTGCTCCCATCCAAGACCATGCTCTTATATACATTGATGATATTCTTCTCTTCTCCAACATAGAAGCAGCCCATCTTCAGCTTCTCCAACACTTTCATCAAATTGTTCAACAATATGGTTTTATACTCTCTCCTAAGAAGTTACAAATTGGCGTCCCTTCTATTGATTTTCTTGGTGTTACTATCTCCAAAGGACAATATCATCTACAACCGCATATTGCAACTTCTTTGCAGCTATTTCCAGATGGTCCTCTTACCAAAAATCAAGTTCAACGATTTCTTGGGATCGTCAACTATATGACAGAGTTTCTTCCACAACAGATCATACATACTTCTTTGCTACACCAGCTTTTGCGTAAGAATACTCCTCCATGGTCTGTTGTTCACACATCAGCTATACAGGCTTTAAAGAAACTCTTTGAGAAACTCCCCACACTTCAAATTCCCTCTACTGGAAAAAGAATCTTACAAACAGATGCCAGTGACACTCACTGGGGTGCAGTTCTTCTTGAAGAACAACCTTCTACAGCTACAAGAACTGTTTGCAGATACAAAAGTGGATCCTTCAAACCCTCTGAAGCTCATTATCACTCTACATTTAAAGAGATTCTAGCAGTCAAAAGAGGCATAGAAAAGTTCCAATTCCATTTAATTGGCCATCAGTTCCTAGTTGAACTCGACATGTCCAGTTTCCCACGAATGCTTGAATTTCGCCAGAAGCATCTCCCTCAGGCACAACTTCTCCGATGGGCTCAATGGTTCTCCCAATGGTCTTTTGATGTTAAACACATTAAAGGAAAAGAAAATGTTTTGGCAGACTTCCTATCCAGACCAACCTCAACCTTTGCCATTATCCCTTTACTTTTCCCCATAACCCCTGGAGCCTCCACCTCTCAGTCTCCCCCATCGCCAGGTCATAACCTTTGTTGTTCCCTTCCTCCAGCCCTTCCCTTAGGAATCCTCCAGGACCTCACTTTGAGAATAGTCCTTTCATACAGTAAGACTACAGCCTTCCGACTCCTCGAAGTTTCTCTTTGAAGACATGGACTCCCCATCTCAGGACTTTGTTTTCATCCTGACTACCCTTTCCTCACCATGTTTACCTTTACTTCCCCTGCTGAAATCTCAGAATTTCCCCTTATCTACAAGTGCATATTCTAGCACCTCTGTTCCACCCACACCATCGCCCTTAATTTTCCCCTTCTGACCCTTCATTGGTTTTTAGGTCGATGGACAGATCCTCTTCACCACCATCATCCTCTTTACAACCACCACCAAGAAGTTAATCCTATCCTACAGTTTCTCCAGTTATTCGCCCCACCAGAACATTGGCTTACCCTCTTATCTAGATATCTTCCTTCCTCTGATGACCCATATCCAGATATTCCCCATATCATAATTCTCTTTCACCGACCCCCTGTCATCCATCAAACCTTTGATCCAAATCAACAACCCTGCCATCACATTCAATATGTGTCTGATTTCCATATCTATGGCATCAAACCATATGATCCTTACCACACTCGTTTCGGACATCGGAACGAATGGAGAAGATTTCTTTTCACTATATGTCGAGTCAATGACACTCTGCCACAACAGGTACCGGCTCCACTCCTTGACCATTTAGATAAGGCTTGGGATCTCCATCAATCCGTCACCTCACTGATCCTCGAATCGAGCGCCTCCTTGATGAGCACAACGACTGGCTCATTGATCATGCTACTTTTTATCCAGCCAGCAGCACTGATAGTTCGGATAGCGACTAGAGTTATCTTCTCGAATGCCGTGTGTGTTGCTTTAATAATGTGTTGTAATAATGCATTTACTATTTGCTTTTATTTGCTTTTGTCGGTCGTCCCATATGGGGTCCAGTATGTATGGAATCCAATGTACCTTTTTCCCTATAAAAGGGCTCTAAGTTAATGAAACTGGATCATCGAATCCTTGTGTGAGAATCACCCCCTAAAAAAGATCATTGAATCCTTGTGTGAGAATCAAGCTAGCCATCCAGGCCTCAATCCAGAACATCTTTCCTTGGCTATTCAAGAGCTTCAACAACTTCAGTCTCAAGGACTTTGGGAACATACCTTCTCTCCATGGGCATGCCAAGCATTTTATGTTAACAAAAGAACAGAACAAAACTAGGTCGTTTGACCTCATCCCCCCCCCCTTGTGCAATTCTTTTTCTCTCTTCCCCTCTGAAATCTCTCCTCTCTCCCTTCCCCATCAATCTGCGGCTACTTCTTTACTATTCTTGCTGGAGTGTATCACGATATTTCCTTGATGGTTACTCCTTTTCACGATAGGGCAGTCAAAAGGAAGACTCGAACTGACCAAACCATGGTTCAGTTCTATCCCAAGTCTGGACCTGGTTTAGTCCCATCAAGCCAGCCTTGTTGGCCCCAATTTTGCACCAATGCTGGTCCACTCCTGCAGCCATTGAACCAGAATAGCAGCCTCTTGAATACTGCATATTTGATTTCCCTAAGTGTTCTTCTAGAAGAGCCCAAGCAGCCATCAATCTAGCCTGTTCAGCAGCTTCCATAACTAGTGTTACTGTTCAAGAAGCTAAACAACTGTCCCTTACTCAGCTCCAAGAGAAGATCTCCAGCAGCCAATGATTTAGTCCAGCTAGCATAATATTAAGTTTCTTTTTTTGTGTCGAAGTTAGTTTCCTTTTTGGTTAAGCAATTAGTTTCTTATTTGTAATTAGATTAGCTTCCTTTTAAGTTCAATTGTTAGTTTCTAATTTTATTAAGCTTGGCTAGCAAGTTAGAGACAAATTAGAAAGTCTTATTTTAGTCCATTAGTTTCCTTTTCTATTATTTCTTTATTTCTTTTCATCTCTCTTTAAAGTCCTCATCCCTTATGGGTACTTTACCATGAAAAAGGGCATTCCCAGTGCACGAGGCTCCCACCGCTGCGGGGTCTGGGGAGGGTCATAAGAGCTTTAACCCCACTTCATGGAGAGATTGTTTCCCAACTTGAACCTGCAACGACTAGGTCATAATGAAGCAACTTTACGATTTGGCCGAGGTGTGCCATTTAGTAGTACTTTACCATATTCACTTTTAATAGATCTAACATGGTCAAGATCTTTACTCTTCGTTTCCATCATTTTAGCTATCTTATAGATAGCTTTTTTTCCTTCCTTTGTGCTCAGATTGTTATAAAGATCTTCATATTTCTTCCCTGTTGCTTTCTCAAAATCTTTTTAGCTTCATTTCTGGAAAATGTATATCTTTCTAGATCTTCTACATCCTTAGTCCTTTGCCATGTCTTAAAACTAGCTTCTTTATCTCAATGGTTGCTTGAACCTTATCGCCCTACTACCAAGTCTTCCTAGAGGAATGACATTTTCCTTTCAATTCTCTTAAGGCATCTTTAGTGACATTGTTAATAGAAGTAGTGGTCCCATTCCACATCGTATTAGTGATTCCCTCAAAGTCTCACTTTCTTTGTTTGACCATTTTATTAATAAATGGTTGCAAAGTATCTCTTTTTAAGCCCCACCACCTTATCCTAGGGCCAAAAGCTCACCTCTCCTATGACCATGAATAAGAAAAAACAGTTTGTATGAAAGGGGATCCTCTGTTTTCTCTCTCTATCAGAATTTTTTATCACTCTTGGTTTCAAAATTCAAATACTACTTTTAATGGATAGCTTTGAAATTCAAAGACAACTTTCAATGTATCAAAGATCAGCAAACAATAGCACGTTTGCACCAGAAGGTCAGATAATCAGATTTTCAACATTTATTCTGAGATTTTAGACCAAATCATGTTATTTCAAACTTCAGCTAAACTTGTCAAGGGTGAAAAAGTTCCTGCAGAGCATTCTCTAAATGTCATGTCACACAACATAAGAAAATGTGCTATGGAAAACTTATAGTGAAAATTCAATCTTTCATGATGTGGTTTGGAAAAAGCATTTGATAACAGAAATCTATTATAAACATCATTTTATCAGGGAAAATCAGTTATAAACATGATATGGAGACTACCAAGCGTTCTCTCTCAGATGGTCTTCCAGCAAAGCAGCTCGCTTTAATTCTTTTTATTGCTACATCAGAACCTTTCCATTTTCCATGATAAACCGCTCCATATGTCCCAGATCCCAATTCTCGGATTTCCTCCAAGTCATCATTTTTTATTGTCTATACAGGAGGGAAGGAAAGCAAAACATTTTAAATGGACATTGATGGAAAATGTAGAAATACATCGGAATAACATTAATGAATACAAGAGATAAAGAAATACCTGCAACCCTTTAGCCAAAGCTTCTTCCTCTGCCTTAGTTGGCTCAATCTTGGAGATATTTGTATGGTCACCATCAGAATCACGCTCCAAATCCACATTGTAGATCTATATGACCAAAGTATAATCAGGTAACTGTAAGGAAATGAATTCCTAAAGAACATTGACTTCTAGAACGAGAAAAATAACGATGGCATGGTAAATTCTCACCATTGATTCTATCTCATGCAAAGCTGCTTCTTTTGAAGTTGGATCAAGCAAAACATTGCCATCGGCATTTTCTTGCACTTCAGCTTTTACCTCCTCAACACTCTCTAAGGCAGCCTTTTTAACAGAAGCAATCAACTCAGGTAAGAAACTCAAACGCCTGGCTGAGAGGTCTTCATTTTCAACTGTGGCATGAAAATCAGTTTCACCATGTTTTACAGTATCACCATGCTCTTCAGCAGGTCTCATGTCAATTAAAACAATATTTTCTTCCCCATTTTTCTTATCAGGTTCTTGGTTTCCTTTTGCAAAAGTAGTAGGTGCCACATCAGAGTGCCCAGCAGTTTCTATACACTTATGTTCAGAACCCTCTCCAAGAACATTATTCCCTTCCATCACTACTCCAACAACACTGTTATCTCTTGGCCCTGGAGTGCAACCTGAAGCAGTTGAAGCACCCACCTTATCATCAACCACGGCTGACGGTGAAGACACCATTTGCACAGGTTCCATTGGCACAGCATGGTCTACCATGTCAGGTTGGGTTCGAACAGGATCTGAAGTAACATTCTGGTTTTCATGACTAAGGTTGTGCGCATTAAATTTTGAAACATAGCCATGGTGATATTCCTCTGGTGGAGACCCAGCAAAGGCATATACTTTTTGAGATGGCCCAGCCCAAGCACTTGAATTATCCACAGCAATACAAAACCGAGGACTACCCTCCTGGGTTCCCCTTAGGAACCCTGAGTTTATCGCACCATTGGTTTGAGGCAATAAGCCTGACGGTTCATAAGATGATGCACCATGCAGTGGGTTCTGCACTTTCCTCCATAAAGCATGTGAAGGTGCAGGTCCATGTGACCCCTGATAATAATTCTCTGTTGCATAAGCAGGAGGGAAGTTCCCAAAACGGATTCCACGGTCTTCAGGTGCAGGAACATGAATGTGAAGTCCAGATGCAACAGCTTGGTCAGGAAACCCTCCGTTACCCATTTCCGGTCCAGATAGAATATACCTCGGATCTTCATGATTGATACAATTGGAAGAAACATGATGGCCATCACAGCAATTACCATGTGAAAGAGGAAAATTCACACCAGCAGTACCATCTACAATGTAGTGCTCACTCATCCGTCCAGCTCCAGACACATGTGTCCTAAGTTCCTCACCATGATGGTTTAACTGATGGTGTAGGACCCAACTTCGCTCATGACTGTGAACTTCATTATAGAAAGATCGAGCCTCATTTTGTTCCATATTCAACATGTAAGTCTCCCTACTGGAAGCACACTGGGCACATGGATTAGCAAATTGGTGGAATTCATTCCCTGTACTTGGCTGATCCAAATGTGGTTGCACACCATGCTTCCAACGAGAATCTGGATAACGAGCAGCATCCGATGAAGTTTGATTTCTTTGGAAAGCCATTCGACAGTGCTCACAGATGTTACTCCCTTCAAAAAGATTGTGTGAATGGCCCAAGTTGCCAGGAAAACCAGCCTTATCACTTGGTATAGCTCCAGGAGGAAGCCATACAACATTGTCAACAAATTGTGACTGGTGATCATATTGAGGCTGATGACTCACTTGTTGCCGTGCACACTCCTCAGACAACCTATCCAAGCCCTTTTCATGTAACTCTCCAAATGTCATTTGGTAATGACCAGAAGATGGCGAAGTTGGGTACTCTGGCACAGGCCTTGGATCATGGTGCCCCTGGTGCCTGGGTGAACAGTATGAAGGGCTCCAAGGAGTCTCCATTTCATTATATCTCGGAGTGTGGGATTGTTGATGTGGGCCAGATCCTACATGAGGAATGTTGAGATGACGTAAATTACACTGTAGCGAAGGCATCTCACAATTCCGCTGGTTATGGAGACCAGCTTCTAGGCTGATTGGATTAAGAAACTGTTCAGCCACCACAGAACCCATTGTAGGGGATTCAGACTGTTGGTGCTGTGACCTCCTGAAATCAAGTCCATCATTCAGGCTGTTCAATGCATCCACATATCTCCTTTCAGTTTCCCTCTCATCTGTATCATAGTGTGATGAACCATCTTGATCAGGATGTGAGAACAGAAATATCCTGAGTCTGGTAAACCCATCCCCCGCTCCCAACTTATCATATTCCTCCATCATATTGGTCACATCATCATCGTTAACAACAGAAACCAAAGCATCGAGATCTTCATCTGGCTGTTGATACTTCAACAAAGCTGCCCCTTCAAAAAGCTCTCCCATCCTAGACATCAACTCCTCATAAGTAATCTCTCTAGGCAAGCTCACAATCCTAGTCTCTCCTCCAACATATCTGAGCTTCCCATCCAGAGGTCTAGGTAAAATGCTACCTGCAAAGCTACAGAGGAACTTGACACGAGGGATTTCTTCATTCAAACCCGGCAACTGCGTTGTCGTTGGGGCTGTGGCAGGTGTCTCCATCCCAAACACAGCCTGGTACTGTAGCTGATGATGATGATCAAAGAGGTTATCAGACAGTGAGCACAATCGTTCCAAGTGCCAAATTCCTTGATTACACATGAGGAGAATTCAGACCCAAAAGCCAACAAGCTTCATAGATCCCAACACAAACGCAAACCCCAGTAATCGAAGCTCTCGAAACGAAATCGACAGATACTCCATTGGGACCCTGTAGTAGGCAATCCGTTTCTTCCCCAGAATAAAAATCTAAATAAATGAAATTGCTTTTCTAACATCAAGGGCTCCGAGTAACCATCAAAACCATCTCCTTCGTTTAAAGAATTGAAACAAAATCCAATAAGAAGTCGAAAAACCCATCAACCCTGTACAATTGGGCAATCACGGAATTCACAGAAACCCTATCTTCCCATCCAGATCCGATACGAGAGAGAGAGAGAGAGAGAGAGAGAACCAATAAAGTTCGACAGATTATATACCTGAAATACCGATACCAGTGGCAACAAATGATCGCTGAAAATTCGATATCCAAACAAGGCCAGACAGTGAATCTTATCAGCTAACGCGTCTTCTCTGTCTCTCTCATTCTCCTATCCGGCATCAGGGTTGAAGCTCTAGTCACGATGAAACGCAGATATGAAATGGAAATCTATTTCCCCCTCTGTATGTCAGCCTGTGAGTTGATTGAAGGAATGATGATGAATGGTCCTTCCTCCCGTCTGGCAGTTGCAAGATGTGCTGCCGTGCTGCCAGGTCGGTAACACGTGGCTTCACATTGTTGATCAAGAAGAGCATCAATTTATCTCCATTTCCCTGCTTCCTTCGGTTTTCCCATCTCTCTTCCTCTCTTTTCCTACCAAGGAGTTAGGTATTGGTATCGGTACCGACCCGGATTGGTGGGAATTGGTCGGTTTTACCCCTGCTGTTTTTAAAAAGTACTAATTTTTTACTATTTTACCCCTAAAACAATACGGATACCGATTCATCAATCTCAATGGATATCGATCCAATATGGCCGATACAAGACCGATACTTGAAACCATGTTCCCTACTCTTTCGGTTTTTCCATCTCTCTTTCTATTTCCAACAAAATAAAAAAGCTAACACGTGGTGGCATGTATGCATAAATAACTTGTTATTGCGTTCTTCAACTAACAAACGTTGATTTCATTACCAAAAAAAAAAAAAAAAAAGCGTTGATTTAACCCAATCCCATCCATAGTTAGCAAATTCGGATTCGGGAATTATTCGGCCGAAGAATTATTCGGAATAATTCGTTTGGTTAATTTAAGGGTTCGGTCAAAAAAGCGGTCAAAAAAGCGGACAAAATAAAAATCGGATTCGGATTCGGATTTGAGAATTATTCGAGTACCAAAATAAAAGTCGGGCAAAAAATTCGGATGTTATTTTTTTATAATTTATTGTATCTATTTTATTTATTAAGTAATTAACTGTTCAAAAATCAAAAATAGGGAGCCTTGTGCACCAGGTATGCCCTTTCTTGGATTGAAATCCAATGGATAGATTTCAAGATATTGAAGAATCCAACTGGAACTAAGAAACCACAAAACAGTAAAATCAATTGGCATATTTTAGCGTTCTGAACAATAAAAAAATATTGATCCAAATAATGAATAATCAGCAAACATAAATCAGATTCAGAAAAAGAATGATTCAGTTTCAAAAATCAGAATTTGAAAATGGTATAGAGCTAGGAATCTTTATCGATCTGGATTTTGAAATCTAGAACAGATTTGAAACTTAAGAATAGAAAAGCAAATTGATGGGCAATATTCCAGTGACTGTTTGATAAACAACTTAATAATCAGATATTAGATTAAGAACAAATCTGAAATTTGAGAAATTTAAGCAGAACATCAGATTGCAGAGTTAAAATATTCAGAGTTTCTGATCTGATTTCTAAGGAGAAGAATAAAGATAGGAGAGAAGGTATCCACCTGACTGCAGGCTTGGAATCCCACCAGAGCCTTCACCCTAAATCAGTCTGAAATTCACAGAACCAGAGCAGAAAGCTTCTATTCAATCATGAAAATCATGGGAAGGTGACAGGGCTAGACTCATTAAAATAGCAACTACACCCAACCCACAAGTAGGACTGTACGGTATAATTTTCAGCAACCGAAGGGAACCAATGGCTAAGGAACCAAGGCAATATGTACACCTAAGAAGAGAAAATTATTGTAGTTCAAATATACAATACAGTAAAAAAACTAGAATAAAGTTGTCATTGAGTGATGAAAGCAATGGTTACAGTAATTCAATTTCTAATGCATGTTTTAATGCTTCTACCAATTATCCTGTAGGGACATAAAAGTTCAAAATGACTTCATTCAATCCATAAGTCCATGACTCACATAATTCCATCATTCATGCTTAAAAGGAAAAGCTATTCTAAATAAAGCAAAACATCCACAAAAGCATAACAATAGTTATTACATCACCAAAATTTAAGTACTCAACTAAATCATTATATACTATCTGGGGGTTGAGTCTCGCTCTCAGTAAAACTAGCACTTGCACCAAATAGCAAGTCTTCAGCAATGCTATCATCCACATCATCCAACAATCTCTCTAACTCTTTATCAACGTCCTCAATGCGCTGATCAAAATCATTGACACTAATATTGTCAAGATTAATGGGTAACATGTTTTTCTGTTCAAGTTCACCCCTTTTTTCCATCATCAACGAATTCATTCTCACATAGACTAAATCATCTAACATTGTTGCTGACAATCTATTCCTCCTTTTGGTTTGTGCTGCATCCTAGGCACTCCAATTTCTCTCACAAGCTGAAGAACTACATGGTTGGCTCAATATTCGAATGGCATACTTCTGTAAGATAGGAATAGCATCACCTTGTATATGCCACCAAACCCCTGTCATTGGCAAAAAAAAATATATATATATATAAATAAACAATTTTAAAAGACAAGTAATCTTTACATAAGAAACAATAAACTAAAAATTTTAAAAAGAAAATAATTATTACACTTACGAGGATGACTAGTTTCCATCATCATCTTGGCACTGGGAGTAAAAAGAGTGCTAGACTTCATGTGGTATACTGCCAGCTGTCCATAATATTCTCTCCTCTCATCTTGTGGAACCACTGTTTCACCAATGAAATCTGTTGCATCTTTCATTTGAGGAATCTTTTTGAATCTTTCACTAAAAAAATAAGTGGGGTTGAAAACAGCAGCTGCATAGTGAATGATTCCCAAAATATTTTCATCTCTTCTCTTATCAAAGATTTTCAAAATTTGGTCATACCGGTGGTTTTCCTCATAATGCTTCTCCAATACCTCTCTTGCTCTTTCCATTGCTTCATACAAATACCCTGATATAGCTCCATCACCATCAACCAAACGGAGAACTCGAATGATTGGTTCCATAAATCTCAAAATCTCTTTTGAATCATTCCAAAACGACTCCCTTTGAATGGTGTCCACTACTCGTTCTGCTTCTAAAGATCTCGAATTTCTTAGACTCCTCCACTCAGCTGATGCAACTAGGAGTCTAAGCTTCTCTTCCACTTCAACAATTGACTGAAGCATTAAAAAGTTTGAAGCAAATCTAGTTTTGCAAGGATATTTTAGATCCTTCTTTGTGAAACTCCTCATCAACTGTAAGACAATTATTGACTTGTACAAGTAGTCAATAATTCTTTTCGCCTCATCAAAAATTTCTTGAACCCAAAAAACCTTTTCATAGATATCCTTCAACATTAGATTGATACCATGGGCTGCACATCGAGTCTTAAACAACCAACGATACTTTCCAGTAAGCATATCAAGTGCACTTGAATAATTGGATGCATTGTCTGAAATTAGCTGAACCACTAAATTTGGGCCAATACTTTCAATCTCTTTCTCAAGAATATCAAATATATAAAAAGCAGTCAATTTAGCATGAGAACACTCCTCTGACTTCAAAAAGAGAGCACCACCTGGGGAATAAGCAATCACATTAAGAAAATACCGCTTCTTCAAGTCAGTCCATGAATCAGACATGAATGTACAACCAGTTTGCTTCCAAGAAAATTTTACTTCTTCAGCATATTTTTCAAGGTCCTTTCTTGCTTCAGGAATTATTCTTCCACGAAGGGTTCCATAACTTGGAATAGGAACACTAGGACCATAACGGGTTGTGCACTTCACAAAATTGATGAAAGCATCCGATTGAACAACATTGAAAGAAATGTTATTTTTAATAAAAAGATCACGAAGAGATTTCTCCCAAGTTGATTTGTCCATCTTAGGGATCATTTCCTCCATTGTGGACTGCCTTTGACTAGTTATAGCTAAAGGAGAAGAACCAACTATACTCTCACCACTGGTACAACTCTTCCGCTTTTTGCTACTTGATTCAGAATTAATAGCAAGAAGAGCTTCTGCTTGGACATCATCTGATACTTTCTCACAAGAGGCAACATCATGACCACTAACCTTAGCTAAATGATACTTGAGTCGAGTGACCCCTCCATAAACTTGTTTTTCACAAAATTTGCATTTGAAATGTAAACTATCAAGTTGCTCAGCATGTTGCCAAAACTTTTCTTTTTGTCTTCCCATTTTTCCTATTTGTTAAAAGTTGAAACACAAAAAAAAAAAACAACATAAATCATTTCATATAAACAAACAAATACATCTGATATTAATAACTACATTACATAAGCAAATAGCCTCTGAATAATTAAAGAATCAAGTTTTCAAGTCCCACTAACATGCATAGCCTTTTACAATGCATGACCAAAGGTAAGCACAAGAATGCAAATAGAGAGAAGTGCAACAGGTGCAAACAACAGTCCATAAATCCACCTGAGTAATATGAACAAACAAATCAACATAAACCCCGTCATGAACATTGGTAACCCTGGCATAGCACCTCATGGGGAGCTAACATTAATGGTCAAGGACTGCCATGGCAATTAATTATAGGAACTATTGTCTCAATATCATTAGTTTCCTATCCCAGTCTTCAGGACCAGGAACATTAAAGCTCTGTTTCACCATTCCACTGTAACTCTCAGAAAATAATTGTTTTTATTGTTCTCTTCATTCTTTAATCCATGTTTTTTCCCACCTTTTAGTTTCTCCTTTGAATACTATCTTGAACTTCCACATTGTTTAGTAGTTAGGCTAGAACTAGCAAGTTTTTCTTGCAGTTAAGGTCGCAATGCAAATAGACTTCGATCATCCGAAAAAAAAAAGAAAACCCCCCAAACAATATCAATTCGATCGATCGCCAGAAGTATCAGAAAACAAAAAGAGAACTAAAATCAAAATCTAAATATAAGAAAATCAGTAAGAAGAGATACCATGAGAAAGCAAAGACGAGTTACAGAAAACCAGCGAGTAGCTTCTACCAGAAGTGAGAATTCAGAGATCTGGAAGTATAAGAAGTTGAATTCTATACCTGCTCCTCCTACTTTGCTTCGTTGGGAAGCAGCTCCCTTAACCACGTACGCTCACCGAGAGAGGCCCCGCGCGACAATCGGTTCGCTTTTGTTATTTTGAACAGAGAAAGGAAAGTGACAACGATGTGAGCAGAGTTAACTTTATGGAACTTCAGGCGTTAGTCACGAACTCACGATTCACACGGCAACACAGCCCGGCTGGCTAAGGAGCATGGGGACACACTGTTGGAACGCATCTGCGGTAGTATTACAGCAGATGAGAAGCGACATCGAGGTGAATGCGTGGAATCTATAGGACCCGGTGACCTGTTGTGGCCCGTACTCAGGTTACCTCGCGTGCTGTCTGTGGAGCAGGTGCGGCGGTCGTCGTCGTCCTTGGCACCGACCACTGCCTGCAGCCGGTAATGACAGTCTTCCAGAAACAAAAACGGCTCCTTTTCCTCTTTATTTTGGCTTTTGTCCCATGCTCTCCTCACGAGTCACCTACCTTCGAACTCACGAAGTCACCGGAGAGGCGGAGACATGGATTGGAAGAGACATCAAGTGACTGAGACTGACAGAGTCGCCGGTCGGAGTCTCGGAGATGGAGAGGATGAGGGTTTGGGGAAAGAAAGAAAGAAACGAAAGTTCAGAAACCCTCTTTTTGGCTTTTGTAATTCGATTTTTTTTTTTTTTAATAAAGTGTGTTTGAACCGAATTATTCGGTTTAAAACGGTTCGGTCCGATATAATCGCGATTTTAAATCTAATTGGAAAAATGCGCGATTTTTAAAGAATTTTATTTAAAATTCGGATTCGGTCAGAATTTTTCGTTTAATTCGGAAAAATTCTGTTCGCGCGAATTATTCGCGAATAATTCGGCGAATTTAATAACTCTGGTCAACCCTCAACCCTCAACCCCACCCAACGCCTGCCTCTCTCTCTCTCTTTCTTTGATTTTAAACTTTGAAGTCGATAGGCATGTGTCACAGTTGTGCAGAAATTGCGGTCATTGCAAACCTAATAAAAATGGAAAAATTTCTTAGAATGGGTGGCTCGTCTTTGCATTCATTGCTTATGAAGGTTGAACCTAATTAATATATATATATATATATATATGTGTGTGTGTCATGGCATTGCTTATAAGCAGTGGACCTGAGAAGCGAAAATGACACACTCTCTATCTCTCTTTCTCATACCACATCTAACATCAAACTCCCTCCAAACCGATCAACTACTACTGACAATTTCCTAGATATTCATATGGTCATGATCACTATAGCTAGGCTGTGTTTGGATACCTAGAAAAGAAAAGAAAAAACTTTTGCAAAAAAATTTTAAATAATGCTATAAAAATGTTGGGTGGGGGGAACCGGCTCTTCTCCTTAACAGAGATTGTCCAAGTCTTGCCCATAACTACTTGAATGATTGATATGTATCCGAGTGGTGATCCAACAGCTGTGGTTCTACTGATTAGAACAAAAATACCGTATTCAAGTGGAGAAAGAGGCATCAAAAGCCATTGGATCACCGCTTAGATACGTGTTGATTGCCCAAGTAGCTATAAGTAAGACCTGGGCGATCATGCTAAGGAGAGGAACTGGATTCGGGTGGGAGTAGGTGTGGTGGTGGGGTTTGAAGAGCTCCCCCTTCTCCCCCTTCTATAGAGAGAATAATTGGTCTGCATGTGCCTAGACATATAAGTGTACAAAATGACCCCTTGCTGCTTGAAATGAAAAATTTTTGCCAAACATGTTTATGCCCATGTGTACACTCTCATTGGCCCCCTTATTTATGCAAGGCCCACACAGCCTGACAACAATGTTCTGCCGCTTTTAAATCCTAATTGTATATAACTGAAGTAAAATAAATTTATTTAGGGTAACAAAGTGAATGGAGACCTAACACTTGCAATTAACATGGATTGCCCAAACAAAGAAGCTTGCAGTGAATGTTTCCTTAATGACATGGCATTGGCCTATGGGGAACAAACCTAGACCTAATGGACTATTTGTAACTTACATGGATTGAGCTCTAAAAGTACAATAGGTCACACCCCCTAGATTAGACCATTGTGTCAAAGATCTAATAAGAATATTCTCAGAGGAAACCCACTACCAGAGTGATTAATTTGACCATGGCTGCTTGGGGTAGTTGGATGCCATGTTAGTCTAACCATGCTTTACCTTACCATGTGGTAAAATTATGTGAGCCGTAGAGGAAAACCTGACCCAATCAGTATACATAAACTCATCTCATCTCAAATAACTGATTATTTTAAAATCTTAAGCCCATATATAGCCCATTCGAAATACCAAACCCCAAGAGGGCATTAGAGTAATAAAGGCACCGTTCGATAACGTTTCTGTTGTTTCTGTTTCTTGAAACAGTAGAAATGACTTTTCACGTTTCCGGAAATAAAAACGGATTTTTTGGTGTTTGATAAACCTGTTTCTCAAAATTTTTTTTGCAAACATAATGCCACTAAAAAAACCCAATAGTATTATCAGATGCCCAAAAGGGAGAGAGGGTTTGGTTGCCTCTTTTAGGTTTAAATAATTGAGAGATTTATCGGGCACAACAGATTTTTTTTCTTCTCTCAAATCCTTTTCTAGAAACGGACTTGTATTGTCAAAGTCATTTCTAAAATTGTAAATGGGCATAAAT
The DNA here is from genome assembly GCF_013358625.1 of Macadamia integrifolia. Taxonomy (NCBI): domain Eukaryota; kingdom Viridiplantae; phylum Streptophyta; class Magnoliopsida; order Proteales; family Proteaceae; genus Macadamia; species Macadamia integrifolia. The sequence goes on along the minus strand of NC_056562.1, from coordinate 3,693,369 downwards.
TTTGATTTATGTTTCTAGAAACAGGTGAAATGGGTGAAACGGAACAACTTTATCAAATGCTTTTTAGGATGTTTCTCCGTTTCTAGGAACAAGAAAACGCAGAAACGACAGAAACGGAACATTGTCAAATGGTGCCAAAGTAAGACTTCTACTCCTCCATACCCTCTCGATTCCCAACCCCTGATGAATCCAGTATCCTAAGACCTTGGCGGCCTTGTCTTGCTCGTCATATGGTCCAAATTGGATCCATTCAAACTATGGTGGATTCTTTCCTGCCCATGAAAAACCCAATCCAATAAGCAGGTTGGGTTCAATCCCACCCGAACGGACTGCCCATGAAAAACCCAATCCAATAAGCAGGTTGGGTTCAATCCCACCCGAACGGACCCATTTACACTTCTTAGATAATGCAACATATGAAGTATTTTATATCATTCACTAAATTACCACAAGAAAAAATTATAAGACCGAATGACTCTCCCACCACAAAATTTGTAAATGAGATTCAAATTTTGTAGACTGATAAGACTCCAAGATTTCTATCTTATATGTCAAGTTTCAACTTAAGTTGCCCAAGCAAAAAAATATAATATTGAAAGATCCAATATTTTTGATACTAGGCTTCATATAATAAATCATTATTTTTATTTTTTCAAGACTCAACAACAAGAGTGGCTGTCTTGTAAGGTAGCAACACAATTTGCAGCAATTGGTTCCTAGAGAACCATCACAATTGAAACTATATGGTACAGTTGCAAGTGCTTGAAAATATCTCATGAACACCTCATGTGGTTGGGCACCGCCTGGCTTGAGCTTGTCATTAATCTGTTGAAAAGAATTCTTTGAAATTGCTGTCTTTAATGATTATGGTGGAAGCCTCCGAATCCATGCTTTCGTTAAACTTCTTGGCTTGAAGTTGCTGCCATGTAAAGTTCTCAAAAAGCTTCACTTGGTTGCAAAGAGAATTAAAGGGAAAGGGGGAAAAAAAAATTATAATCATTACCCTATCCGATTATATTTTATTATTAAGTTTCACTTTACTTTACATTCAAACTCCTTTGGTATAAAATGTAAAATAAAAAAATGAAGTAACTTAGGCAATCATATAGGGTAATAATCACTAAAGTTAAGCTGGAAAGGAAAATTACTATTACTTGCAGGAAGAGCGAAAAATGAAATTAGTGATGAGTAGCATTCCTTTGCACAACTTCTCTGTGTACCTATGGCTAGCGTCTTTGATCACTTTAATGGAGCGATGGATCGGAAATTTCAACTGGACTAGGGCGACAACATAATCCAAATTAGTAACTATCAAATGGAGCCAGGATTGCAAACCGGAAAAAGAAGGCAGGTCGGGTATAAGGCGTCTTAAAGAGATCAATCTTGCCCTCCTGACCAAGTTATGCTGGCACATCAAAAGAGATAATTCTGAGTTTGCATCTTTTCTCAAAGGTAGATTTTTGCGGAATGATGGTAGTTTGAGAAGTATCAGTCCTTCCTCCATTCTTCCAGCCCTTCGCAAAGTTTGGAATTTGGTCATGGAATCAGAGCAATGAGTTGTTAGAGATGGCTCGTCCATCAACTTCTGGTATGACAGATGGCTAGGAGGAGCAAGATTATTAGAATTGGTGGATGATATCCCAAGTAATGGTAATGCCCTGGTCTCAGATTATATTAAGGATGGGAAATGGGATTTGGAACAGTTACCAAATGATTTTCAGCATATCTCAACTCAGATAGAGTTGATTCCTCTTCCGTCAGTTCTTATGAAGGACAAGAGGGTCTGGTTATTCACAGAGTCAGGAAAATTCTCAGTGCCATCCGCATGGGAAAGCATTAGGGACAAAATCCAAATCAGAGGATGGTGGAGTACAATTTGGTTGAAGGGCCTTCACCCACAACTATCAACCTTTCGATAGCGATTAATGCATGGAACTCTTCCTTCTAATGATAGAATAGCCAACAAGTCAGTCCCTATGATGTTGAGGTGCTCTCTTTGTGGCCAAAGTGTGGAGACTTTTGATTATCTTTTTATTCATTGTGAGTATTCAGCCTCTTTATGGTCTTCAATGTTGAATTTTTTTAATTAGAGGTGGTCTGGATTTCCTGAGATTGAAAGCCTATTCTCATGGTGGAAAAGAAAAGGAAGGGCGATGTCCTGTGGCAGTGTCTGGTTGTCTATGACAGTTATTATTCCATATCATATTTGGAGTGAAAGAAATAGAAGAAGATTTGACAGCCTGCATGCTCCAGTGGGTATGAGAATAAAAAATATTCTACAAGACATCAGCAGTTTTTCAGTTTTAGTCCCCATTAAGGTCTTAATGATGGCCGATTTTTTACTTGCAAGAAGCATGGGAGTAGTCACTGTAGGAAACCTGGGCAAATCGAAACCTTGAGCTTCAATGGAGCGCCCCCTATTAATTCCTTCAAGTTGAACATTGATGGTTGTTCACTTGGTAATCTAGGGTGCTCAAGGGGGGGGGGGGGGGGAATTATTAGAGCTGCAAATGGGATTAGTTTAGTCGCTTATGCTTTCTATGAAGGTGTCGGGACAAATTTCATGGCAAAGTTTGTAGCCTTTTTCCATATTCTGAAGTGTGCAGCTGCCAAAGGAATTAAAAATCTGATAATAGAGTGTGATTCTCATGTTGTAGTCATCTATGTTCAAAAGCAAGCCATCCCCTGGTGTTTTGTGCAAATGTGGTGGCACTACAAAGGCTACCTCAATAAAATCTCTTGGAGCATTGTTCATTGCTATCATGAAGTCAATACAGTGGCAGGTAGATTAGCCAAACATGCA
>NC_056562.1:3674856-3686981 GCF_013358625.1 Macadamia integrifolia | reverse complement strand
AGTAGTCTTGCCAATTGAGCATCTGACTCAGGTAGATCTTCACATATTGACCACAAATGTGAAGCAAAGGATTCAACAAAAATCAGTCACATAAGAAGTTGGTTTTACCATGCTATGTGTTTGTTCAATTTCTTCAGTGGAACCTCAAGTTTCACACGAGTTGAAGACAAAAGGGAAGTTAAACATCGCAAGAAGTATTGAAATAGTAGTCCAGTGACAATTTTGTGTGGCTTACCATACTGCATACATCGACTGCCAAGTCATTATTCACTACCAATGTCCATGAATTCACAGCGACTTTTAATCAAACAGTTGGGGAGTGTAAGTCCAACCTTGTAGAACTCCTTAGTACTTTACAAACTCCCTCTGCCGTTACTCTATATCAAAGCTTCCAATCCAAGAATCTTCAACTCCCTCTGCTGTTCCTCTTTGCTTTGCATCATTTTATCAAACATATGAAATGCACTGCCAAAAAAACGACTCTATTGCAAAGATTTTGTATTGGAATTGCAACATTCAACTCCAAAAACATGGTCCGACAGACTCCTAGAGTCTAGCAGTAACCAAGATAACAAAACTGATTTTCTCCTTCATGAGATTGACGAGACCGAGCGACGATACAAAACGTGAGCAGCGAGAGGTGTGAGAGAGAGAGAGAGAGAGAGAGAGAGGTGAGAGATGTGAGTGGTAATTAAACTGCAATGCAAATCCCTAACCGCATCCAATCCAGGTTCCATTCCATTACAGAGATGAAATCAACTCGAAATGATACCTGAGAGACGCCGAGCTTTGCGAGAGAAGAGAACTTCGCAAGAGAGCAGAGAACATTGATCTTCCAATAGAGTAGAGAACGTCGAGCTTCGCGAGAGAGCAGAGATGGTCGTCGAGCTTCGCGAGAGAGTTGCAGCTTGTGGAGAGCTACAAGGAGATAGAGAGGGTAGGGCGTCGGGAGTCGGGAGTCGGGACTGGGGACTGGATTTCACGATTTTTCTCAATCACTTTTTGTTTTAAGAAACAAAAAAACAACTAATAGCTATTTCTTCATTCCTGTTTCTAGGAACAAAAATAGTTATAAATTTCAATTTTTATTTTATAAATAGGTGAAACAGAACCAAAAAATCAAACAGAAAATATGATGTTTTTTCTGTTTCTGAGTACAGAAAAACAGAAAAACCGTTTTTGAAAACAAAATCAAACGGGCCCTAAGTGTGAGGGTGGGCTCGGCATTCATCGTCTCAAGGAGTTAAACTTAGATATGCTAGCAAAATTATACTGGTATATAAAATTAGAGAAATCAGTCCTAGCCAATTTTCTTCGTGGAAGATATGTATCCTCTAATGGTGCGCTAAAACAAAGCACTTCTTCCTCTTCTATTTTTCTTGGCTTGCCCAAGGTATGGGATTTTGTCTCAGATCATGTTAGAAGAGATCCTTTCATTCTACTTTTGGTGGAGGTTAGCATAGAAATAAGCTACCCTAGGTATTAATGGTACCACTTTGTCACTGGGCTTGAGACTAAAAAAGGAAAAGACAAAAAATATACACAATTTTGAATGCCAAGTTGTTAAAATGTTGTCTAAAAGTATATTGTTTATACTGTTTTATTCCTGAAACGATATGGGTAATCAATTTAGATCGGTCAAGTATCAAGTATTAGTCTCAGCTGATAATAATACGATATGATCAATACTGTCAATACGATACAATACTGATACTTGAAACCACGGTCGGGAATCCTTATGAGTGAAGGTCTCACTTTCACCAAAATCACTCATTGTTTTCACCATTTTCTTTTTTAAGGAGGTGAGTTGGGAATTCTGAATGATAATTTCACACGTTAGGGTGCGTTCTCCAGGCACATTCTGCAATGATGGACCAAATCTGTCAAACAAGTCTATAGAGAATTTCCGAAGGGTTTTAATTTGTGCTGCCTCATCCTCTGCTTCATTTTGGGAGAGTTTTCCTTTCTAGAGGATTCGGAAAGATATTAATCGTTGCCATCATAGGTAGAAGCTGTGTGTCCAGGGGAATCAAACTCTAAGGGTCATTGGTACAGCCTCATGAGAACTACCAAACGGTCCATTTGGGTGAAGGAAATTTAGGAGTGAGTGTCCAGGGGAATCAAACCCTAAGGGGCTATGATCCACTGGAGTTGGAAGGAAAAAGTTGCCAACAACTGTTGATTAAAGCTATAATCAGTTTCTCTTTTTCCTGGTTTTAGTTTTCTATAATTTTTTATTTTGTAAAAAGAATGTCCAAATTCATGAGGATTACACCACACTGTGGGGTCTGGGGTAGAGGTAGGGGTGTCAACCGGTCGAGCTGGTCCAGTTTAGATCAGGCTTAATCAGACTTGAATACTTTCAAAGGCTGCACCATGTCCGCCCATTTAACTAATCGAGCTTAGTTATTGAGGGCATGGTACACTTTATATTCGGTCGGTTGGCCTCGGGCTATAATCGGACTACCTTAATCAGACTTTAATTGGGCTTTAACCAAGCTACGAACATGTTTAATGTTAAACGGGCTTTTACCGATTTTTAAATGAGCCCTCTTTAAAATGTGCTCTTATATCCCAGCCCACTCATGTAAGCCCAAAAAAATGACAATAAATCAATAAATGATACCAAATATAACCATTATTTAAAATGTAAACATGTCTTTACTTTTAGTTTTTACTCTTTAATTTGGGGGGTAAAATAGGTATTCGACAATCATTAAAGGGTCGGGCCAGGCCGGTGCACAATAGGCTAGTCTCGGTCGGGTGTTATTCAGTCGGTCTCGGTCGGGTGCCTGATGGTCCAAGTAGTAGGACTGAGACCGACTATTTGTAAACTGGCCGAGCTCAAGCTCGACACATTTAATAAACGGTCCAGGCCTGGCTGGTCTATAAACGGTCGGTCCTAGTAGGTTTAGTCGGGTCGAGCCACAAATTGACACCCCTAGGTAGAGGGACATAATATATGTAGACTTAACCATGTTTCGTAGAGAGGTTGTTTTCCGACTAGAACACGCAACCATTGGGTTGCAATGAAGCAATCTTACCGTTGGTGGCATCGGCAAGATTTGAAAAGATGGAATAAGGTAAGGGAGTTAATCAATTCGGTTTTGGTGTAAATGGTTCGGTTTTGATTCACTGCTTCTGTTTAAACGGTTTTCTTATGTTTTCTAATTTTTTATCCAAACAATTTCTTTACCTATAAAATTTTGAATGAAATAGATGCAAATTTTAACATTAAATTGAACTATTTATTGTTATATATGCTTTTTTCAATAGTTGTTTGATGTAAACTTAATTTTTTCATTGAAATGTATGTAAACTTAACTTTTTTTTTTTGTGGAATATAAACTTAACATTTAATGACTTAAACTTACTAAGTATATGTTAATCAATTTAACAGTTTACCAATGGTTTCAGTTTTAAAACTAATATCGAACCACGGTTTCAATTTTAAAATCAAAATCAAACTATTTATTAAACAGTTTCATAATTTCAGTGTAAATGACTCGGTTCAATTTCAGCAACCAATTTCAATTTCAAATTCACATCCCTAAAATAGGGGTTGGAATTGGTTAAGGCCAACAATGATCTGATACCAATTTGGATTAATTGGTCCCAATTTAATAAAAATACCTCTGGATTCAGGTCAAAACTCGTTTATTTTCTTACTGTTTTAGCCTTTATCAACATCAATCTAAACAAGAATAAGAATTGGTCAAGGCTGATATCGATACAATCTATTCAATTTATAATAATTCGATCTAATTTCTCAAACCATGACACTTGGTTTTGGCCCTATAGATTTTTTTTTTAATCTTAGTTTTATCCATAAGAATGGAAGGAAAAGTGAAAAAGTAAAAACGCCTTACATGTTGAAAAAACAATAAATGCAGTTTATCTGACAATAGATGGATGAAGCTAATGTACCAACTACAAATTCTTAGCTTTGATGGTTATTCCCTAATTTAAATGTACAGGCAGGAAGAGGTTTATTGCATATATTTCTTGGCAATCCCAAAGTACAAAGTGATGTCAATTTGATTTGAACCATCATCCTCTCTCACTTCCCCTACCTCCTTCTCTCTCTCTCTCTCTCTCTCTCTCTCTCTCTCTCTCTCTCTCATCCTTTGGTTACCCAAGATACTGATCCCTATCCACCAATACCGATAGCTGATACCTTAGATCATTGCTCATTATCTTATTCTCAAAATAGAGGATAAATATGTCATTTTACATAGGAATTGTATTCTATTGCATTAAATTAGTTTTAACTTTTTAAAATTCTCTTTTCACCATTACATTAAGTACTACACTAAATAATTTTTAAGAATAAAAATAGAGAAGAAAAATAAGGTTACAAATTATTTAAACCTTACGTGTCAATAAGAAAATATTTTTTCTTTATTCTAATTTTTAGGATTTTGGCCAATTCTTGTCCACTTCTAGAATCAGTAGAGGAATAGGAAAGAATATATACTAGAAATTCACTAACCTTTTGAAGCCTGATTTGGCATGATTCCTAATTCAATTTCATGGGGTGATTTCTATTTCAGAAACTGTTTGTTTTGCTTTTTGCACCTTATTTCAAAGAAACCAATCAAATGAACTAGAAGTTCTAAAATAATTGAGAAATTGTTTCAATTTTGAAATTGAAATTAATTTCACTCTTTCTCTTTGACGAGCACATGGTTTAATTTGATGGAAAAAACAATAATTTCATGTGAAAAATAAGAGGCCTCCTTAATAACATTTTCTTTTCTTTATTTCTCTGTCTTTGGAATGAAAAAGAAACAGAAATCCATTTATCAACAGTGGTTCATTTTTTTGTTCCTAGGAATGAATCAGGACAAAAAAAAAATTGTTGAGAAACAAGAAAAAAAAAAAAAGTCGCTACCACTCTCGAAGTTCTCTTGGCACACACGTTATATATATTATATATTAGAGCATAGACGGAATTGCACTTGAGAGAGTATATCGTGACAGTTATATTTGGAATGTTCGTCCCAAGTATTTCACGTAAATAATAAAATACCTTCAATGCAATTTCATCCACCACCTCATCTACAACCACAATCACTGCCTATGCTAAAATTTTGAATATTGAATGAAACTTTCATAAATTTATATAAGTTCTTTACACATAAATTACTATGTTCTTAAGAAACATATTTCTATTTCATTTCTAGCAAAGAATAGAAATTATTGCATATTATCAAATCCATTTTTTTTCCAGAAATATGCTTAGAAATAGAAATACAAAAAAGTTATTTTTGCACATAAACATACCTCAGAAACATAAGTTTTATCATGTGGGCCCTATATTCTTCTTCTCCTTATGGTCTCACACTCTCAACACCCCTCCGTCGCCACCACAACCACCTCCCTATCACCACCATAGTTAGCAAATTCGGATTCAGGAATTATTCGGGCGGAGAGTTATTCGGAATAATTCGATTGATTAATTTAAGGATTTGGTCAAAAAAATGGTCAAAAAAGCGAATATGACGTTTTGTTTTTTGTTTTTTTGTTTTTTTTGTTTTTTGGTTTTTTTTGTTTTTCTTGTTTTTTTTGTTTTTTATTTTTAATATTGTTTAAGTGGACCGAATAATTCGGTTTAATTCAGTTCGGCCCGAATTATTCGTGTTTTAAATTCAAATTAGTAAAATTCACGTTTTTTACCGAATTTTATTTTTAATTCAGATTCGGTCAGAATTTTTTATTTAATTCGAAAAAATTCGGTTTGACCGAATAATTCACGAATTATTCGACCGAATTGCTAACTAGGATCACCACCACTCTGTTCACGGCCTTAGCCTCACCTCCGCCTCCACCACTACCTTCATCTGTCTCCCAAATAAATATAGTGAATCTGTTAGAATACCAAATAGATTTATATTCTTAAAATATTTTAAAATGATATAACCAAATCAATTTAAATTTCTTGATCAAAAGTCTATTTATTGACTATTCATGAAATCAATCCAAAATTAAAATCGAAATCAACCAAATCTGACTTTGTGGAAGTGTCCATGCTTTGACTGGGTAGATCCCCACATCACCGACGGCCTTCAATGAACATAGGGGGGATATCTTTATATATTTTAAGGTAAGTCAATGTTACTACTGCTTTTATGGATTTTTGGTTGAGTATATTAAGAAACACTAAAATGTCAGTCCACATTAACTCAACGTAATACTCAAAGACAGACCACTCCAAGCCTTTTTCAACCTTTTTAAAACTTCCAGGAGAAGAAGTCCCTTGGGAGCTCGGTTATCAAAGCTAATAACCTCTTCTTCTTTCACACTTCCACTTGTCTTTGGAGTTTGGATTTCAGTTTTCTCTCCATGAAGCCCATTAGGGAAGTTTTATTTTTTGGTTTTTTTGTGGGTGAAGGGAAGGTCTTTGACCAGTGACTTTCGGGGATCATTTTAGAATTCCCCCATCTCCGAGAAAACATCTTCTGCAGTGGGTGCGGTGATGTGATGGTGTGGTAAGGATCAGATGGTGGAGACGATCTCGGGACACATGCTCGATTGCTTTCAACCATCCGATGCTCACCGCACCGCTGCACTCGTCGACAGAGAATAACCCCATCTCCCCCGCCCCGCTCCAAAAAAAAAATTAGAGTTTAGAGTTGCCCAAGGATTAAAGTATCGGTATCGATCGTCGTATCGGTCGGCCAAAATTAAGATACGTATCGGAGGGTATCGTTTCGTATCGGAGATACGCTAAAAATACGCACATAAATGGATAGAAAACACTTTTTTATACACATTTGCATAAACAAATAGTTAAAAAAAGTTATATATAACATGTATTATGCATAAACAGTAAATTGAGAGTATCGCATTAAGAATCCAAGATTTGTAATTGTCCCATAAATGTAAAATCCTTATTACCAACCTTGATTTCCACTTTAGTTAGAGAGAAAAATGGTTGGCAGCAACTTTGGAACAAAAACACCTCAAAAAATTATGTTTTTCTAAAAAATTACCCATTTTGGCCATTTTATGACCGTATCGGTACGTATCGGTGTGTATCGGTCGATACATATCGATACGCACCTATACGTATTGATACATACTGATACATACCGAAACATACATTTCACTTCAATTTTGAATTTTTCATAAAGTATCGGTACGTATCGGTGCTTATCGGTGTATATCGTAGGACACGTATCGATACATAAGGGTTTTAAAATTTTCATGATACGTATCGGTATGTATCGTGCCGATGCCTACCGATACGGATACATATCGGCCGATACGGCACGATACGCACCGATACTTAAAACCATGGAGTTGCCCTTTTATTTCCTTCTCTTTGTTCCATGCAAGTGGGAAGCTTAAGTTTTCTCACAACCTCCTTCCCCATCCTTTACATCCTTAGTTGGATTACCATCCTCTTAAAAGAATGGGTAGTCATTTGAAATATTGCCACTTTTCATCAAAACTTGAAGTTCATTTTGTATAGCTCAAGCGAAGAAAACAGAAGCCATGATCTGTGACCACCCTATAGTTTTCCTTACGTTAAATGCATTGGCTGATTTGCTAGGTGTTGTCAGGGATGTGTTCTATGTATCAGATATATTGATTTTCATTCGCTCTGATGTATGGAAAGCCTTCGACGACGTAAAATCCAGGGATCCCTTCATAGAGGGAGGAAGAGAGGGAGAGTCTTTGTTGGAGGCTCTGTAATGAGGACTAAATCGAAAACTTTCTAGCTCTACTTCTGCCGGATTGTATTTCTTTTGGTGATGGAAAATAATCTAGAAAATAACAAATCTGACTCACATCATATAAGATCTTCATTGCATAAACCATTTCCTAATTCTTAAATGGGAAAGGGTTCTTTGAACCTACTTCTCACGACGTGTTTTTCTATTCATTTTTTTAGGAGAGAGAAAAATAAAATCATATGTTAGAGAGTGTAACAAATGCCTTCTAAAATTAATGGTTGTTCCTCTCAAGTACAATTGAAACCAAGTTTAAACTTTCATATATGGAGAATGTTTTCTTCCACCTATGTGGAGTAGGCTTCACCCACCATCTATGGTCATTGTTACTCATTTCTTCATTATATTAAGTGGTGGATAAATGCCCTCACCATTGTTACTGATACCCATCTCAAGATACAAACTCATAGGCAAGGAATTCTCCACATTTAACATGGGTGTGAGGAAACTATTTGGGGTAAGATAAAATCATCAATCACTTTCATATATTTCCAAGTAAAATCCATGTCAAAGAAAATAAAATATCAAGATTTTGCTAACAAAATTCATGTTGTTGTCTTTTTTTTTTTTTCTTTTTTTTTACATAAGAAAGACCACAAAAGAAAATGTTATGGGAAAATCAAATTTTTTTCCTTAATGGTGAGCACAATTTTTCTTTCAATTTCACCTACGTATATTTACGCACAATTTGAATCTAGAATCTTTCTTAGTAAACTTTTCAACATTTGGAGAGCACCCTAGTTGCTTTAGATGGATCACACATGGTTTATGTATCTATAGGCCTCAGGTGACCATGTCCATACATGGCTCTCACAAGTCACAACCATATGGTAGGAACTGCATAGTTTAAATGTAATTAAGATGATATTCTTATGTAGTTATTTCAAATAATTATGCCCTGTTAAAAAAATAGCAAATAAAATTCGAAAAAATCCTATAATGATATTTTACATCATATTTTATTGGGGTTTTTTTTTTTTCAACATTTAAAAATCTTCCAAACAATGGTCTTACATGAACACAAACAAAGCCTTTTAGGTAGGTAGTTCATACTTGAATATATATATATATATATATATAGAGAGAGAGAGAGAGAGAGAGAGAGAGAGAGCCTCTTGTTGAGTGCTAGAAAAAAATGAAAAGTACATCCTCTCATGTGCCACAATAATCAAATGCCGACCATCCACATCCACATACAAAGAAATATGTTGGTCAGAGACCATCACCACAGTAAGAGGCGAAATAGATTCCTTCCAAAACAACCATATATTCGGTGCTTATGTGAAAAAACTACACCATAACCGAGAGAGTTAAAATATTTTTTTGGCACCGATTACACTCCACTTTGGGTTCCACTAGAAAAAGAAAATTAGGATTATTTGGACATACCAACAGACGCAACGACGCACCAGCATTGCCAACCCCCCTAATGTTCTAAAACAGGCACTTCATTGGGGTTATTTGTATTAGAAATTCTTATAGTACGGTGGCCAACAGCACCCTCAACCTAGGACTGGATAAGATCATCCACAACCCCTAGCTCCGATGCCTCCTCCCCTTCCCTAGTAGCTCCTTCAACTGAAGACTCTAGCACACTCTCTTTGGGACGAGCGTTTCTACTAGGGATATGATTGAATGGTATATAAAGGTTCTCATCAAAATCAGGTCTAGAAAGATCATGAAAAACTATCATTGTTCGACCATTATCGTAGCAAGCCATTGTAGGAGACCTAGTGACATCCTCCCCTTCATTCAACGTTGAAGTAGGAGACTCATCAGGATCAGGCAACAAAACCTCCAACAGCCTACCTTCCAAAAGACCCAATGATGGAAAATCTGTCTTAACAAACTCACAGCTCTGGTTCAGGTTAAGACCATCCGGACTACCAAGGCCTACAACCCCATATGTAGGATGCAAAAAACATGGGAACCACTGCACTCTCTATCACAATTTTTCATCCCCACCTTCTGTGTCAAATCATAGTGGGAATGATGAGGTAATGTGTGATTTGTTGATGAAGGGAATGATAGGGTAATGGGAACCACTGCACTCGCATGAGTGATCTCTGCGAGCAGCGATCTCAGGCGGCAACTCCGTCCTCTCCCTTTCGAGCCAAACCAACATTCTTCTTATCACTCTTCAATGGTCCCCAAAATGGTGGATTTGGGAGAAATATTCTAGCAGCTATGGAACCTCATTTTGAATATTTTTTGTCAACTCATTCATAATAAGCTTTGCACCCAAAAAAAAAAATCCATAACAAGCACAATCGAATAAAGGCTTAAAGCTGGCCTTGATGAAGCCTAATGGTAACTGAAAATTTGCTACCTTAACAGCCTTTGGTTCTCACACTAGTCACCACGTTAGTAAACATATTTTTAATAATATCCATTTATTTACTCGATACATTTATCTTCTCTAGGACATGTCATTTTAACTCTCTAGGTACTCTGTCGTAGACCTTTTTCAAGTCAATAAAGATCATGTGGAGGTCCTTATTCGTAGCTTTATAGGTTTACTTGAGTCTCCTAAACAGGTAAATAATTTCTGTTGATGATCTCCCAGGCATAAAACCAAATTTGTTATTCAAGATAGCAATTTCTCTTCTCAAGTGGGCTTCAATAAGCTTCTCTCAAAGCTTCATAGTGTGGGTTATACTTTTATGCCTCTAGTTATTGCAATCCTAAATATCTCCTTCATTTTTGTAGATGGGAGTTACCAAGTTTTTCCTCCACTCGTCTGGCAACTTTCTTGTACCCAGAATCTTGTAAACAAGGTTTGGTAACCATGATATCCCACTGAGGCCTAAACTCTTTTGGACTTCTATTGGGACTTCGTTTGGGCATGGAGTCTTTTATGATTTTGTCTTTCTTAATATATCTTTAACCTCAACCACTTCAATCCTTCTCATATATCTATGACATGTGGTATCTCGATGAAGAATTCACTTTTCCGGTCTAGATCCACTCGAGATGTTTTCATTTACTAACTTGTAAATATAATCACCACATCTCTTCATAACGTATTTATCCTTTATTAGCACTCTACCATCTTCATCTTTGATACACTTGACATTCTCAAGATCTTTACTCGACATATATCTCATTTTAACAATCTAATATATAGTTTTTTCTCTAGCTTTAGCATTCGTGTTATTGTATAGGTCATTATATTTCTTCAACCTTGTTTTCCCCATAATTTTTCTAGCTTTGTTTCTGACAGCAGTGTATCTTTTCTTATCATTTTTTCTTATCATTTAATTCTTTAGTCCTTTGCCAAGTCTAAAAACAATCTTTCTTAAATTTGATGGCAGTCTGGACCTCCTCATGCCAATGCCAAGTATTTCTTGTGCTCGACAAGTACCTGTTGATTCTCCTAGGACCTTTTTTCACAACCTTCTTAATACATGTTGGCATCTCGTTCTACATAGCATTGGACTCCTTCACTATCATGGTTTTAGGGCACAGTATCTGAACTGGTATCGATCATCCCCAAAATTGTTACGGAATCAGATCTCTCGTATGAGACAGAAATACTCTTGCTTTACATTAAAAAAGAATTTGACATTTTTACCCCTAGTCCATACCATTCAACGGATACGATATTGGCCAGGTATTAAGATCGAACACTTGCCAAACCGATACGAACTTCCCAATATGGGAGATCTGATAACGATACTTAGAACCATGCTCAGTGAATCATTTTCCTTGTCTGATCACTTTATCAGTAAAATTCAGGATTTCTCTTTTTAATCACCACCATCAAATTATCGGGCAATCCTATACCAATACTTAGAACCATGCTCATTGTTCCGTTTTCCTTGTTTGATTACTTTATAAGTAAAGAGATTCTGGACATCTCCTTTTGATCTTCACTATCCAATCTCAGGGCAAACAGGCTTCCTATCTAATGAATATGTGAACAGAAATCCAAAACACCACTCCGTGGAGCCTCTCCCATTTATTTAACACCCACCCATTAAATGCTAGATCCTCTGCCTTAGCTGGTTCTATGGTTCTTGATGGTATTTAAGGAAAAGCCAGAGCTTGAGAGCCCAAAAGAAACAGTGAATAACTAGTATATTCAACTTTACCATGATATGGTTACCGTTGTCTCAAATCTCAATGTTAATATCGGAACTAGAGGACTAATCCAGTCGGTCACTCATTTAATGCTTTTTAATGACTTTCGAAAGAAGAATTAATAATGACGTGATTAGTATAAAAATCACAGATTTAAATATGATCAATAATATATCACGGAAAAGCCCTCCTTCACAAGGGAAAAAAATCGTCTGCAATTCCGATCTCGTATAATTCCATAAAATACCACCTTCAGGGGGTGACACGTATATTGATACCAATGCAATAGTTCAGATCTGATTT
>NC_056562.1:3661234-3674756 GCF_013358625.1 Macadamia integrifolia | reverse complement strand
TCCATGTTTGGGTGATTCCACTCCAAATGAGGTTGTAGAATCCTTCTAAGTAAAACCAGTTTAATATTTTTCACAAAGTATGTTGAATAATTATATTTCTCCAGTAAAAACTTTGTTAGGTCGGAATGGGTTGATTCTAAATTGTGGTCACAAGAGTCTGTGTTATCTGTGATAGTTAGAGGTGGAGTTAAGATGCTTGAAGGCAACAAATTTTGTGAATGCATAAGGAGTAATATGGGGAGCAAGTTGACGGTGTTCAAAGGACAAGTGGAAAACCAGAATTAACTTGGGTCGAAGTTATCATAAAAAAAATGATAGTGGCAATGAAATTACAAAATTTTTGGAAATAAAAAAATTGGAATGGAAAAGAGGATTTATAATAATGAACCAAGTAGCTTGGATGAGGCTTGATTAAGGCAATGTTTTTGACGTTTTTTTATTCTATGGGAATGAAAAAACGAAACAAAGCATTTGGTGTCAACTTGGTGTTTTTCGTGTTTTTTGGAACAAAAAAGGGAAAAAAACACTAGAAACGCAAAATGATGGAACAACAAAACCTTGTTCCATCATTTTGATTTTGTTCCAAAATACAAAAAAGTAAACAACTACGGTAATCCTTCCTCAAATAGGTTCACTAAACATTAGTTTTTTTGTTTTAAAACGGCATTTTGACACAAAAACTGAAAATTCTATTTTTAACACGAAACGTCGTTTCTGAAACTGAATGACTACAAAACACAACATTTGTAAATCATGCAATCTGTATAGGTCAAGCATTTGTTTTCCTTTTATATATTTTAGTGGGTGAAATTGAAACTACTAGGCTGTTTACTTCTAGTGCAACCTTTTGTTTTCCTAAGTAGGTTTTTATGTCTAGGAAATCTAGTATATCTATTTGTAACCCTACAGACGATGTTATTATTTCTCTCCTTAATTGTATTTCTTCTTATTTCATAACAAAAAAAAAAAAAAAAAAAAAAAGAAATTGGTTTTTATGTTTGGTCCATGGACGTAGCAATAATATAACAAATCAATCGTGGTGGAGTGCTAGTGTATGTGGATACTGTAGATTGCTGACGAGGTTTAGACCCCCCCCCCTCTCTATTCTCATGGTTGATAATGAGAGAATTCCTCAGGTGGATAAATGGATGAGAAAAGGATTCTTCTTACACCTTGTTGGTTTAGCTCTGATCCCCTACGAGTTTTCTTTATTGTTTCATTGGTAAAAACAAGAGGGGTAATGACATAAATGTTGTTAGGTGTCGTTTGGATTTACCACCCATGTCAAGGTCTCTGACTCATAAATGTCTCCCCTTGAGAGGTGGGAGGGGAGGGAATTAAATCTTGTAGGGTAAGGAATATAATTGTTCCAGATTTCTTGATAAGCTCAAACTTATGTGCTAGGAAGGTTTGACTAAGAAGATTCTTTAGGGTTAGACCACATCATGGATTTGGACACTGTAAGATCAAACACTAAGAAACACGAATGATAAAGAAACAATAGATCTGTACGACACAGAGATTTAACGAGGTTCACACACTAGGATGGTGTGCTACGTCCTCGGGCAAAAAAGAAGATGATTCAATATGCAGAAGAGAAATTACACTCTAGCAGCGGCAAGAAAAAAACTCGCCCTGAAACCCTAGCTCCAAAAAACTCCTCTGCTTCCATCACAGATCTCACGAAATTTTTCATTCGGGTTGCCACCAAAATATGTTGGATCGGGTCAATCTTCAAAACGGGTCAAGAATTCGAGACAAACTTAACCGACACTAATTTTGAAATGAATTGGGTCTGATGACACTTGGTGTCTTTTGGATTCTCACTAAAATTTGGCATCTTAATAGCAGGGTATTTTTCAAATAAACCGGCATCGTCCAAACATGCTAAGGATGGTTTGGAAGCACAACTATAAGCTTATAATTTTAATATAGCTCGACAATGGTATAAATTGTAATTACTTAGCACATATTGTCATGCTAATGAGACCTGATTAAGCTAGAAACCCTATCCTGGATGTGCAAATGCACGTATTAACTACATATTGCTAATCTAGGTGCAAATTATAGAAAATACATATGAAAAAGTAGTAGGAAATATAAAATTAAGTTCTTGGGGCCCAAATGGTATTTTTTTGGAAATTCCAACAGTTTCAGGTTGGAGCCCTGAAAAACTCAGAAGTCCAAAGGTATGGTTGAACCTAAGGGCTCAAGCCCTCATATGGGAAAATCTAGTCTCTCCACTTGGAGAAGCCAACACCAAATGAGGGGTTTTGTTTTGGGGAACTAAATGAGGGTTTGGCGGTGCGGCCTAGGGAGTCCTCTAGTGTACACTTTATATGTATATAATATTATAACATCAAATAATGATGGATTTGTTGACATGTACATATATATTTAGGCATTCATAAAATTATTTCCTAACTATTTTTATTCTCTAGAGATACTCTTCATTGGCTATATAAGTGACATGGATGAATGTTTTAGAAAATGAGTGTAAGGATCCTATCCATTGATGGGAAAGGTCCAATGAGAGAATTAAGAGAGGATAGGATGCGGTGTGAGACCTATTGTAGAGGTTTTGCTCCAATAGATTATTATTATTTGTTAACCGCATGAAGTCCTCAAAATGGAGCAACCTCACTTGAGATTAACATCAACTTGGTCCTTCACTTATAAGTGTTGAACAAAGCTCGTGTTGAACAAAGCTCTTAACACCACAAAATTAGAAGTTTAAAATAGTCTAGTCGACAAAATCTTTGCTTTTGTTTAGGGGTGTCAACTAGTCAGGCTGGGCCGGTCTCAGTCAGGCTTAATCGAGCTTGATCACTTGGAAGTCTTGCACCATGAACGCCCGTTGAAGTAAACGGGCCTAGTTTTGGTGGACATGGTACGGTTTATAATCGGGTCAATCGGTGTCGGTCTTTAATCGAGCTTTCTTAAATGGGCCTTAACAGGGCTACGGACATATTTAAGTCTAAACGGGCTTTAAACGTGCCTACCCTAAAATTCTTTTCTTAAGTGGATTGAATGCCTAAAAATATGTGAGGTAAATCTTTAATAAAAAAAAGAAATGACATGAGATTATGGTTGTTCTTACAAAGAAATATAACAGATTATGACATTTACAACTCACAAAATAAAGCTTAATTAAATAAAATCCTATTACAAAGCAAAGGGTAAGAAAGCTTAATTCATTTCTTACTAGTAGTGGCAAAATATGAATTTTATGGAGTATTAAAGGGGTCGGGCTAGGTCGGGCTACAAAGAGTCGGTTCAAGCCAGGCATATAAACGTGTCAGTTTGGTCCGGTGCTCGACGATCTAGCTACTTGCACTGTAAACGCCCGTTTAATAAACGTGTCAGGCTTGAATTGACACGTTTATTAAACTGGCCGATCCAAGTCGGGTCGTAAACATGTCGGGCCTACCAGTGCAGGCTCATAATTGACACCCCTACTTTTGTTCATATGTATTTGATTGGCTGTTGATGTAATTTTTTGAAAGAAACTTGGTATCCAACAATCACCCTTTTTTTTTTTTTTTTGGCTAACGACGGGTGTCCAAGCCTTCAGCTTGACTAGTTCCGTGGGCCTATACTAACCCCACAATCGAATGGACCAGGTCATACCGGGGTTGAATGAGAACCATTCAACTTTCACTGAAAACAGTGAAGAGCACTAAATACCTCCCTGTGAGTGGCCTAAGGTGTGCCTAGTGGGAGTCGAACTTAGGACGCCCGAGTTTACGACTCGTACCATCCAACAATCACCTATTAGAATAAATACTCAGGAATTCTGAGACATTATCCAAAGGTTATGGAGCTATATATTTTCACTCCTAAAAATTCTTTGATATTTTTTTGGCTTCAATCCAATAGATGAGTTAATAAGTGAATGCCTTGGGTTTTAATAGTCTTCAACCAATACATTCCTCAAATTTCTATTTTACTTTTTTTTGAGAAAATTACACTCCCCTCCCCTGTATGTTTCATCTATTACACTCTGACCCCTTGCAAAGTTTGTAATTACAAATGTACCCTATGGTGTTAACACTGTTAGAATCGGATGTTAAATATCTTTTTTATCCCTTCCCCTTTGTCTAAATATTACTCCCTCCACGTACTTCCTGACTCCCTTTTCTTCTAAATTGCTGTAATATGAGGCGGCATCCATTAGATCGGCGGCGACTCCGGCCACCTTCCCTTTGTCAATCTTGTTCGTCTCATGGTGAAGCCCAACTTTTGCCGCATCTGCGATCACCTTGGCATTGGATATTAGCTCGGATTTGGAAGGTTGGTGCTTGTGGCCGTGGGCCGTGTGTTGCTCATGAAGACGCGATACCATGGAGATTTTCCAAGAGGAAATTCGAACCACCCTATACCTATTGATTGATTGTTTAAGGAGCCAGATAGAGATTGGGATCGGCAACCAGATTTAACTCAAGGATAAAAACAGTAAAACCTGGAACTTAAACCTGATTTAGGAGAATTTCGATCACAAAAGATTAGATGTTCTGATTACCCTAAATCTCTGGTCGAATGACTCTCTAAGGGTTCCTTTGATACCCTAAAAGATGGAAAGGATCAACTGAACAGATTCCTTGATTCAACAGAGCTCGAGATGAACAAACAGGCCCTTTAAAAAGGGTTCAATTTGGTGGTTTTGTTTTGTGAATTAGATCCCGCCAGTAACAACATATAATCAGCAAAACCAACAGAATATAATTCCTCCACAACTCAGATTAAATAAAATAACACCAACGGTTGGGCCTCGGATGTTGCTTCCACTCTTAAATCACAGAATTAGTGGAGGGAGTCATTAGGGGATGATGCGGAATTGATTGCATACCTCCATAACTCTCTCCAATTTCATATTTTAGAATCATCAATCGCAAGTTCAAAAACCCTAACTCTCCCAATCGGTTGATGGTTTATCAAGAAAGAAGATGAGAATAAGGGTTGAGGGCAAATAGGTTAACTCCATTGGATCAAGGGTGTTTTGGGATTTAAAGCAATTTTGTAACACATGATTCTTCACTTAACTGTTTCTCACTCACAGTCAGAGTACGATTGATATATTCTACAACTTAGAAGGAAAGAATTTGTAATTACAAACTTCGCAAGAGAAGATTGTGTAATACCTAAACCACACAGGGGAGGGGAGTGTAATTTCTTCTTTATTTTTCTATTTCAACTAAACATCGAGAAAATTTTATTTTCTCTTATTTTCTATGTCAACCAAACCTAAAAATTTTTCCCTTTTCTTTCGTGTTATTATTATTTTTGGGCATCCAAACACAGTCTTAATTTCATACACTATTAGAGAAATCCATGTCCTACCGAAAAAGTACGGAAATCTGATGCTCCCGAAGGCCCATGTAATAAATGTGCCTGATGTCCTCCAAAACATATTGTACCAATATATATAGCACTAATAAATGCCAGGAGGAGACATAAATCCTCCAAGCCCAACCCTTCCAAGGTGATTCGATGTAGCCATGAGGCTTCATTAATAGCATATCCATGATCCTATCATCCATGCCCTTGGCTTGTCTAAATCCACGAAGGCCACCCAATTACCAAGCATCAGCCTTTAAGGAAACTTTCCGTCTTTACCTTTCTCATCTCCTTTGTAAGAGAATTTGACAATTGGCATGCCATGTATTCAACAACCTTTGTTCTTCTTGTATTTTTTTATTGGGAAGAGGTTAGGTATATTATCGATTTTTCTAGAGTTAGTGGGTCGATCAATGAGAGCACTAGAATAAGAAAAAACATAGACACACATTTAAATATACTGACGATATATCCAACATTTTCTTTTTATTTTATTATGCTTGGAATTTCTAATTTTTCTAACAATATCATAGGTTGGACTTAGAGCATGTTTTTCTATGACTCTTTTGTTTTAGTGTTTGAGATTACATGTGTGACAAGAAGAAGCATTGACGTGGAAGCCCAAAGTCTTTGCTACGATCTTAAATTAACCAACAATAAGGATTAGATGATATCTGAAATCTGAAATGTGAAATGACTAAAGGGAGATGCGTAACATGATGGTGGACTGTAACACCTACTCATGGCCTTTGAGAACCATATCTTATTTCTTGATGTTTATAAATGTCTTTTTTGTTCATATGTTTCAACAATCTGACGATATCATATTCTTATTTGAGCATATTGCTTATCTCATTATTTTTTTTTTTCTAAAAAAAAAAAAAAAAGGTTTTTTAAGTTAATGGATTTTTTCCAGAAAAAAAAAAATCTTACTCTTCCATTTCCCGGGAACTTTGGCAATTGGTATGCCGCCATAGCTGGGACAACTCT
This sequence comes from Macadamia integrifolia, assembly GCF_013358625.1. Classification (NCBI taxonomy): domain Eukaryota; kingdom Viridiplantae; phylum Streptophyta; class Magnoliopsida; order Proteales; family Proteaceae; genus Macadamia; species Macadamia integrifolia. The sequence continues at coordinate 3,668,429 of NC_056562.1, read as the reverse complement.
CAACCACAACACCTGGGTTGCATAGCCACGATCTGATGATCTCCACCGTCCATTTTTATGACCTGTCCTTGTCCAGATATTGACAAGGAGTAGGGAGCATCCCTCAAGCCTTTGGTCGCGCCGGCCCGGCCTCCCCACCCCGTTGCCAATAATTAGCGACAAAGTAACGGTAGTGGCATTTTTGTTAAAAAACTTGACTATCAATGGCATTCTGGTCAATGGCAGTCTGAAAGAATCCAAACGGCACACGCACCGTTCCGGTTCCGCTCCACTCTAAGTCTCTAACCGTCTTAACCTATTCTCTTAACCATGGTTAATCCTCGCCAGATTGACTATTTAACGCGAAACCCAAAAACCCTGTAATCGATAACAAAGGTATGGAGGACTCCAAGAAACAAACACAAGAGTGAATCAGAGCGGAAGCTCAGAAGACGAAGAAGACGAAGGAACGGAGTAGAACAGTAGCGGTAGCAGAGGCAGAGGAGAGAGAGAGAGAGAGTGAAAATTTGTATTCCGCAATGGACGAAGAAGAGATATGGAAATGTCAAAAGCATCCGTCGAAGCGACGAACCACCGGAGTTTGCCCTCTTTGTCTCAGAGACCGTCTCCTCCAACTCTGCCCCAACTGTGCTAACGTGCGCCCTTGCGCGTGCTGTACTTCTTCTTCTTCCTCATCGTCCTCTTCCTTCTCTCACTCCTCTATAGATAATCCAAAGTTTAGAGCTGGGATCGGAGCCGTCGGACGCGTTTCAAATCTAATCAACAGTGAGCCTGCCTTCCAACGTTCCAGATCCAACAGCTTCAACTTCATCCGACGGAGACCTTCCGATAAAGACGCCGTAGCACCAACTCCTGACCTGAGTCGTGGCAGATCATCATTGTGGTCTGTGTTTAAGTCTTCTTCGAGGAAGACGAAGAAATCAGAGGAAGAAAAGGAAGAGAAACCGCAGCCGGAACAGGTGAAGATGAGGAGGTCGAAATCGGTAGGAGTTTCTGTAAATCCAACAATTTCTTCTTTCTCTGAACCTGCAGGCGGCGATAGCAAATTGAAAGGGAGGAGTTGGTACTTTCCGAGTCCGATGAAGGTTTTCCGGCAACCGAAGACAACTAAAGTCGTTCAAGAAATGTCTCCTTTGTACAGAGGTTGATCTAGATATTCAAGAATCTAAAAAGATACATCTCTACCCTTCAGTCTCTCTCTATTTCAGTATAGAATTTTTTTTTTGGGTATCATAAATAGTTCTTAAATATGATTGAAGTTAAAGTTTCGAAGAAGAGAAATTCCGTACTTTGTAAACGTTTCTGAAAACTGATTCATCATCATCAATGTATTGTTCTTCAGTCTTCACTCGTTTCTTCATCTTCATCTCCTGCTAAACGCCCTTCTAGAGAGAGACAGAAGAGAGAGAAGAGAGTAGAGAAGAGAGAGAAGAGAGTAGAGAACAGAGTATCTAAGGCTCAAGGCTGGTGTGAAATCTAAGCAATGTTATTAGTTAGGCCGTTAATCTAATTAAAGCTATAAGCAGACATTCTAGGGAAGAGTAGAGTATAAAAATGGAATAATAATAAAATAGATCTCACGTGAAGGCTCGCTTTTTAACGTTGGATTGGAATCCACTGAACAGTTTACCTTGCATGACAAGAATCCATTATGACACAAATCCTCATTTTAGGACTCCACAACCCCAAAGCAGATGAACGGTGGGGGTTGGTTGCATAAATTAGCTGGGACCCAGAATTGCAACTTACGGGCTAGAGTGGCCTAAATAGGTTGTTAACTTGTCAAGTTGGATTAAGCTAATGGGTCCCACCTGCAACACAAAAACTCTTGATTGGTATTGTGAAGCTAAAGCTCATGGGGTCCAGATTGATACAGACCATCATATGTGTCACCATCTAATGACTATTGAATTGGTGGACAAAAATGGATTCCAATCCGACGTTCCTAGGTAGATGTTGTACATTAGGGGGGAGATTAAGTGGGCCTCACTTAATAGAGTGAATGGTTAAGAGATTCTGAAGAAGGAAGAAAGTTCTAATATTGGGGAAAAGTGGGAGTTAGTGATAACGATGATGAGAAGTGTGTGCACACGAGGGCGCTTGATTTGGACAAATCCCAATGGTCCACCCATAATCCAAGGTCCACTCGTACTTTCTGCGCCAATTTAATATTCATTACTTTAATCAAGAGCCCTCGATGTGTGGGACCAGACATCCCACAGGTCTCTAGGTAAGGTTATCAGTAGAGAGCTTCAGAAATATGACTTTTCCCCTTGTCACCTTGCTACTGGTACCAAGCTCAATAAACACTACATTGTAGGTTGGTTGGTCTAACACCAGACCAGACCAACCACCACAAAATGGTTATTGGGATTATTGATCATAGCCTTGTGTTTGTAGGTACGGCCCATAATTATTAAATTTAGATTCGGGAATTATTCGATGAAGTATTATTCGGATTAATTTGTTTCATTAATTCAACGATTCGATCAAAATATCGGTTAAAAAAGCGAAGATAAAAAATTTGGATGTTATTTTTAATATTTGTAATACTTGTTTCATATTATCTATCAATTATCATATGTACATAGCATACAAATGATATAAAAATTAAAAATTTAAATTTTAAAGATAAAAATATTAGATTTAGCTCTTTTTATTTTTTTTTCTAAACTCATTTCCTATTACTCAAATAACTGAATTAGAGAAAGAGAGACTGAAAGGGGGGATTGAACACAAATTTAGCTAGACCCACTTCACCCATCATGCATGTTCACCTTAAAAACTAGAGAGAGAATAACGACTGTAAGACTTAGGCAAACCAAAATGAGGTGAGAGAAATTTTTTATTTTTTTCTCTCTGTAGTAGTGTGAGAGATTATCTTAGGAAAGATAAAATTTGTCAGTTTTTGTTAAAAAAAAGAAGAAAAGTAACATTAGGATAATGAATGCATAATAATTACACTGTTTTTTAAAGGCTTGTGGACTTGTTCAAGATAAAAAAAAAAAAAAAAATTACATCGGAAAAAAATTGGTTATAATCCGGATAAAATTCGGTTTGGTCGAATTATTAGTGAATTTTAAAAAAGTCTATAAAATTCGATAATTTTTTATTTGATTCGGATTCGGACCGAATTATTTGTAAAATTCGGTAAAATTCTGTTTGGCCAAATTATTCAAGAATAATTCGGAGAATTTAATAACTAGGGTACGGCCTAGGGGTGCCAAACAGTTGGTTCGATCGGATTTGATTGGTATTTTTTTTTTTTTTTTTTGGCGAAATCGTTCTTTGTTCGGGAGTGCGACCTACATCAGTGTTTCCAATGTCTATCTCTCTCTCCTCACCAAAATAAAGGGTAAGAGATGTCTTTTCATATGAGGAGGAGGGAGATAGACACATATGAGTGCTGGCATAGGCCACGCTCTCGGATAGGGTTTTCTTGTACCCACGATGAATGGGAAATTCTAAAATCCCATAAGGGTTTGTAAACTCTAGGATGGGATGACGAACCTCAACGTCGGAAAACTTTATCCTTTACTTTTTGTCAGTTTTAAGGCTAATGAGTTTAATCTACCATTGTCTCAAATTAAAGAGTTCACATCTTCTGTAACGAGCGGTGGGGTGCAATGAGTATCGGACAACTGAGAGCATCTAGGCATGCAACTCAAGGGACTTCTAACTACCAAATACTCATTAAATCGGTGCAGCGGCTACAGACAATTTTTCACACCAAATTAAAACCCCCCTTAACTATGATTAAAAAAAAAAAAAAAAAAAACTGCTAAAGTTCTAAAAAGGTTATAAAATTTGGCCTCTCCCTTAATGGATTAGATGTTTCCACCTGGTCAAGCATACATAAAATAACGTGGCTACAATACCTTCCAATTAAATAAAGCTTTGAGAAAACTAATAACAAATATTTTAAAAAAGAAAGAGCAAGATCTTCTAGGCGGCTGGTCAACTTTTAAGCCACATGATCGCTGATCTCTCCATGTGGCAGCTAATCTGAACACAGACAAGCTTATCTTGTTTATGTTAGGCAAAATAATAATTTTTGGGTCAAATTCAAAAAGGGAACATGACCATTTGCAATCAGCATATACCTCAGAGGTTAACCACTTCCTTTGGGTCCCACTATCTTATTAGTCTAATTAGTGTGGCTTTGGTGTTAATTAATCAATTTTTTGTCAATGAAATACTATCACTATTTCAACCAAATATGTCTTATATGAGTAAAATCTTATTGTCTATGATGATAATCTACTATTGTAAGATAGGCAAATTTTGAATTATTTGAGAATGATTAACTAGCCGGCCTTGAAAATTATGAATCAAGAAATTCATTCATACCACTCCTAGAAATCATATAGAATGATGTGTGGAGAATGAAAGATTCAATCAATAATATGTTTATAACTCGTAATATGTTATCGTAATCAATTATTCATAAATAGTAAATAAATATAAAATGGGTAAGAGAATGCTCCTCTGCTAGTGCAAGTACATGATAGCGCATAAACTAATGGGAGTTCGTGTGGGATCATTTTTTAGCACTAGGGCAGCAGTCTAAGGATGTGGAAACCAAACCAAAATCATGAAACCTTTTAATAAATGATTCGATTTTGTCTCGAAAATGATATTGTTTAGTTAAACGGTTTAGACCAAATTGAACTGTTTAAACTGTTGATAAATAAGTTAAGTAAACTAATAAACCGATTAACATATACATGGTAAGTTGAAGTCATTCAATGTTAAATTTACATACATTTCAATAAAAAAAAAAAATTTACATTAAATAACTATTTAAAAGAAACATATAATAATAAATAATTCGATTCAATGTTAAGTTTTCATCCATCTCAATAAAATATTTAAAGGTAAAGAAGCCTTTGAATAAAAAATTAGAAACCCTAAGAAACTGTTTATAAATGATTTTGATTTCAATATTTGAAATCGTTTGTTAAGCTATTCGGATTTGGCTTCACTTAAAAATTCTTACATCGAACTGTTTACACTTAAATCGAATCGATTATCACCATTAAGCAATATAGTCTTTCCACGCCCGTTGTGTTTAAAGGCTAGAAACATCAAGCAAAATTTGCAACCAACGCTGACAAAAGGGAGCCAAACAGTAGAGGTGTGAATGGTTGATGAAGAACTGGTGTGATGGTTGACACAAAGGGTCTAGAAAGGCTGGTTGTTTTATCTATTTAAGGATTCTCTTAGAAATATGTTATTTATTATGAGGATGTTATTGTGGGAAAAAAAAATGAATTGAATTTGATATGTCACCTATAGAGACACTATTATCTTACCCTATCAAATCACCCTTCCATATATAGTCTATGAAGGTAATATCTCCAAGATCACTACCCACCGTTAGGTAAATCTTACTTCAAAGTGATAATTAGGTGAAAATTTTAACACGATCAGATGATTTTTCTTGTAGGCAATGTTTTTAGTTGTGATGGATCTGTTGTGTTAAATATAGGCAAAAGTTTTCCTTAGCCAATAGGATTGGAAGGATCTGTCATATTAGAATCATTAAATCCAGGCCATTGAATAAAAGTTCATGCGTTGTGCTTTGATCTAAACATATAGTACAACCCATGTGTAAATATACATTCAAAATTAATACAAATACGTTTTGATGTTGATATATAAAAAAGTCATCATCTGAATGTACGATACAATACAAATTGGATTCAAATATATATAGATGTTTGAGTGGGATTGTTTTGAAATTCATGTGAACCTAGAAATTGGAAATATGATTCATAATCTGATTTCATCTCTACATCCTCTCCCAAGTAAGTATGAGATGGAAGGCAGATGGTGTGATCTGCACTATATTCTCATAGTGGCGTCTCCATTGGAGCTTAGTATTTAGGTCATATTTCTTATGATTTAAAATGTAATCACAAGCGTACGGATCAGTGTAGCTACAGGTCGAATGCAGGGAGAGCAACCACTTTATTTTTTATTTCTTTTAATAATGCAAAATGAACTGATTAATGGTTGTGATCTGATTCTAATTACCGTCTTAAACATATGTATCTAAAATAACGTCATAACCATTCGTCATCTAAGAATTTAAAGACGCAAGCTATGCAATTAAAATTAAATAAATAAATAACTGAAAATAAACAACCCACGCAATTAAAAAATAAAAAATAAATAAAAGAAAAAAAATGATGAAATAAAAATAAAGTAAAAGAAAGGGGATAAAGCTAGAAAGAGACTCACAAGTAGGTTTCTCTACTTAGCTTGAGGGATGCATCATAATATGAGCTTCCCTACTCGACCAGAGAGTCACTCTTACAAGGGTTTCTCTACTTGGGTTTAGGGAAAGGGAGACAATTAAAATAAAATCAATAAATTGATGGTTCAATGGCTAGGAGGGGCAAAGCCAACACATACACTAGCCATGAACCTTGGGGGAAAGGGATAACCATAATGTAATGACTGAAAATAAAAATCCTAAATTAAGAAAGAAAGGATAGTCAGAAGAGGGAATGAGAGGGGGGAGAGAAGACTATTGAAGGAGCCTACTTACTTGAATCAATGATTGAACTTGAAAAAAAAATTGCTCCACGGCTCGTGATCTTGTCACCTAGATCTAAGCCTAGAACTATAACTTAAAAAATTACAACTCAATTGCATAAATCATAAACATAAAAAGAACTGAATAAGAATAAAAGAGTACTTGCATTAATTGAAATAAAAAAAAAACTATTACAAAAGTGATTAAAGCAAAAATAGAGAAGAACTAAAACCAAAGAGTGAGAGAGGAAGAGAGAGAGCAACTAAAGAAAACTAGAAGAAGAATGAATTGTCTCTCCTCCTCTTACATGAGTTGTATTTATAGGGAATGGGGAGGTAGGGTAACAAATTTCTCTTTCCTAAAAGAGAGAAACCCACAATTGATAGTAAGATCTTTTGAGTCCAAAAGTGCTAAGATGGAGGAGAGAGAAGAGAGAAATAAACTTGGAGAAATTTCCTATAATTTTTTTGTTTATTTTCTTTCCTTTTTTTCTAATTTATTTCTCTTCTTTTTCTCCCTCCAAGGGACGATTTTCTTCTTGCTTTATGTGATTTGGACAATATTTTGGTGATGATGTGGAGGAGAGAGAAGATTTGGATAATCTTTATTTCTCCCTTTTTTTTTTTTCTTTCCTTTTTTTTTTTCTTCTCT
>NC_056562.1:3639603-3661214 GCF_013358625.1 Macadamia integrifolia | reverse complement strand
TTGCTTATTTTCTTCCCCTTTTTTTTTTTTCTAATTTATTTTTCTTCTTTTTCTCCCTCCAAGGAACGATTTTCTTCTTGCTTTATGTGATTTGGACAATCTTTTTTTTTTGAGATTCAAACTTGAGACCTCTTGGTGAGCAAGAGAATTTTGTACACCATAGCTCGCCAACTACGCTAGGTAGTTGTTGTTACCAAAAACAAATCTTTAATCACTTAAGGGCGTGGTCCATCGATCCTCGTTGGCATTTGGAGTATTCATTGTACCTCTGGGACAATTGCAAACGGGCTGCTTCTATATCTCGGTTCAGTTCTGATACATTATTCTTTTTCTGGCCCGAAAAGAATAATCATTTGTACAGGTGACCAAACGAATGTGTACTTTTAATTGAACACGTCCATCTTGCTCAGAATTTCATCCTCTTCGTAACCATGAAAGAAATAGAATCTCTTTACATGTAAAATTGAAGATATAGCGCCCGATAGTCCTTAAGGCCTTGAAAATATAAAACCTGCAAAAAAAGAGTAAAACCCAAGGTAGCTCCATTCTAAATATGTAAAATGCATGTTTTACTACTCTAGATTTCACACATAAATGTGCTCATCAGTCATATTTCTTATGTGCTTGGTAGATGTCTTTTTTTTTTTCTTCTTCTTTTTATTGTATACTTTTGTGTGCTAAATTTGATAGGCAATTAAACATGCATCATGTATTGTATACACTTTTTGTCTTTTTTTGATGAATAACATTGCATATACTTTACTGCACACTACAACAAAGATTAATCTTAAAAATTCACATGGTGTAGTCTTAGGACCATGTGTAGATACATGCCCTACATAAAACCACAACTCTTAATCTTGTACCTTCGGATATGTCGAAAAAGTTGCACCGCTGTTCAGTTGGATCATCCTATGCATAGGCATGTGAAAGGTATGTAGGTGCAACTTATCAAGGGAAACCTCATTTTGAGGATATATGTTTTTTTAAATGGTCATCGGATCATACAACTTTCTCACTTCACAAAATTATGGTCCCTAATCTGATAAGAGTTCCCATGGTACCCTACATCAGAAAATGATGTCATTACTTATCTTAAAGCATAAGTCAAAATTGAGTGATTCAAAATGTAATGAAAAACTTGTTCAGAGTATTATCCAGTAGTGTGAAAATAAGAAACTATCACCCATGAATGAGTAATTGGACACTAATTAATGGATGACCCACTAAATAAGAGATGAGCATTATATAAAAAATTTACTTGAAAATTTTCTTTTGAATTTTACATTGTTACTGTTGCTAGAAAACAAACAAAAACAAAAAGAAAATAATAATCTTTTGACAACTCATTAAAAAAGCTTCCGGCTCCTTGAGGGTAAGGGTAAGACCATGCTTGTACCATTTAAAGGATCAACATGGCCATTTTCCCCACACAGAGAGAGAGAGAGAGAGAGAGAGAGAGAGAGAGAGAGGATCAGTATCTGTCTGCATTTGGCATGAGTTGCATATTATCATCAAAATATATTGAAATTTTCTCTTAATATATCAGCAACTAATTTGTGAGACAAAGATCCCTGCTACATGGTTACGTGTCCCTACACTCAGACACATGAAATGGTGAAAAGACTACCCAATCACATTGGTTAGATATCTCTGTGTCTCCCTTGGTTGATCCCAGCACTAGTGCAGTGATCACACAACTATAGGTAGCCATCTTAACCCTCACTTTATGTAATTTGTAGTTATTTGTCATTTCAATTTCTAAAAATTTGTAATGTTGGAAATATAGTCACACATCAGCTACTAATTAGCCTATAACCCCCCTTATATATCTCAAAATCCTTTCATCTATCAATTTAAACTTTTGAAATGAAAACTTTATATAAAAGCATATGACAAATAATATGCCATATGATTACAAATAAAGCGAATAACATGCCCACCAAAATTTCAAGAAAATCTTTCATTAATGGATTGATCTGGGAAAAATACACTCTTAATTATACTCTTTTTAAAGCATTTATGGAATTCAACAATAACAACTTAGGCTTTTTCCCAACTTTAAAGCATTATTGAATAATAAGTGATATATAGCATCATTCCTTGCCTTGGCTAAGACCTCTTATGGTGTTATATGGTATCATAGAAAATCCTCTTTTTGATTCTTTTTCCACATTCACATGGATGGAAGAATGGTGGTTTAATAGTATTCCATGCATGTAGCCATATGCAATTCCTTCGTTTATATATAAAATGTGCAGAGAAGCTCTTTTTTCACGTGAAAAAGAAAGATGTTGCATGAAGAGTGAAGTAGACAGGGTCACAGGGGAGTGAAACTGAGACCAATTGCAGAAAAGCTAAAAAGCCGTCCTCCTCAAATATGTGTTACACGTGCACTTAGCCTATTAAATGGACCCCCACCACTTTTATCAAGCTTTCTTGCAATTGCAGCTTTGTGTAATGTGTACCCTTTTGTTCTTCAATTGACCGCCTTGCCCTTCATGAAAAATAAAAATATTTACCTTGTATTTAATATTTTTAGGGTCTTTGTGATGGTGTAGAAGCCATGTTTTCAGATAGAGAACTCTTCTTTATGTAAAGAAAATAAATAAATAAAAGGTAAAAAGCTTCGAGCACCGATCACCATTGAAGAAAGAAGAGGTTGAAATGATGAAAACTCCATTTGTTTGACATATCATAAACTGTTTCTCCCAATACTTGCGCATGAAAACCTCTCAACCATAAAAAAAAAATAAAAATCAGTCTTTTGCCTTTTTTTCTTAATTTTTAAGGCTAAACATTTTTCAGTGAGAGAGTTCTCTGCTTGCCAGCATAGCCCTTGCATCAAAGTAGAGGCCAATCACAATGCACATGAGAGATTATCAAGGAGGATGAATTTTTTTGCATTAATGGGGTAGGACGATCATCTGATCACCTCCCATTGTGTCTAGGCGTTAAGTGCCATACTACCAAGCAGGGTTTTTTTTTTTTTTTTTAAAGAAAGAATGATCCTTCCCTATTGATAGTTGATATTTTGTATTTTGTAGACTACATCGTATGCTGCCTCCAAAGAGCCGTTAAAAGCCCATGGGGCTTGAGGGATTATGAAGGAAAACTTATCTCTTTGTATCAGAACAAATTGTTGCCATGGAGATTATTAAGGTTATTGTAATTTTTTGTAAACACAAAGATGCTTGCAGAAAAGAGCTTGTAACCCTATCTCTATTGTTAGTAAAATTATTATCATCTCTTAGTGGATGTAGATACTCTTACTAAATCACGTAAATCCTTGAGTTATGGTTGTGTAATTTTTTCTTCTTTTTGTTTACTAATCATTTCTTGTATTGTGCATGATATTTCGTTTCTACACAAAAAACATTGAAATAGTCTAAATGGCATCAAAATATATCATTTAAATTACCAAAATAGAATGTACCTTTTTTTTTTTTTCTGAAAAAAATAGATGTAGTATCAAAGCATCATTGGTGGTAGTTTTTTGATACCATATATATTTTCCATTTTGAATTATTGAAACTAATTTTTTTTTCAAATTAGTGAAGAGGCCTAACCCGTATTTAGTGAAATGTGCTAGTCTATATATAAACACTACATAGATTAAAACAGCATGAACAAGTAAGAACAAAAATACAAGAGTAGGATTATATATGCCACGAAAAATGGTTGGGTGTGGATTGATGGAGGATCTAATTTTCATTTTCAATTGTAAAATTTCAATTTTCAATTGAAATTAGTATGGAGATCAAGTTCTATAATTTTTTGGCTCACCACTAATGAGTGAATAATCCCTGGCAACTAGGTCAATATCTAAACCAAGAGAAGTTGGGAAGCCACTTCAATGTAGCCACTGAATTTAAGGAGAGCTACTCACACATGCTTGGGAATATTTTTCCCTATCAAATTTTAATCCAAAGAAAGTTGATCAAATAATAAAATAAAGGTTTCTAGGCGTCACTATGCTTAGTGAGGTATAACATTTCATTATTTATAACTTTTTCTTTTTGAGAACTATTTCTCATTTGACAGTACATGATTTAGTTCATTTGATAAAATACCCCATATACATTTTTTATTTTTTGGAAAGTGGAGGATTAAAATAGAATGAGACGTTCGCTGAGGTTCCCGATTACAAATATCAAGGAACCAAAGAGTGGAATTGTGTGAATTTGTTGGACATGATGATGATAATGTTATTAAAACTAGAGAGTCAGCAACACTGTTAATCACTCTATAGATGTAAGAGAATTTTTTATTTTTTATTTTGGGTAAAAGAGAGAAATTACATTCCTCGAAAAATAAACGTGTATATATCTTTTTTTTTTGTGTGTAAAATAGCTTTATTAACGAGAGAACAAAATTACTTAAATCAATGATCAAATTTTAGTCCAAAAAAATAAGGAAAGTTGCTCTAACATTGATCAAAGTTACTTAAATCATCAAACTGCCCTTTAAATGGAGATGAATATAAAATACAATATGACATCTTTTGTAATTTTAACTGTTTTCTATATTCATTTTAAGCTGAAAGTATATCGTTGAGATGCTTTCTTGGTCCTCTATTATATGAATTAATCCATGTATTATCATGTGACAAATAATGAAATAATATATTTCCCTAGGTATAGTGACAGAAAAAGAAAACCTTAAATAACATACTAAAAATCTAATTGAGATGATATATGCCAACACATAAAAGAGAATACGATTGAAACCAACCAATCCCAATTATTTTCAAATGTCCAATGATCATATTTGCCACATCACCCCTTTGTCTGACACAATGGAACCAAAGAGTGAGAGAAACTTTTGCCAACTTTGATACCTTTTATTAGCTGTTCATTGCTCGGGTTGGCTATCAGATTCACTATATTTAAGTGTACGTGTCCGTTTCAGGGTTTGGACACAGTCATGCAAAAGGCCTTTTTCTTTGGCTGGTTCTCTCCAAGTCTCCGCCGGGACCCACACATAGATGTTTACTTTTCATCAGCGCATGTGGGAAGTGCCCACCCATACACGTGACGGTGTCTTCTTCTATTTGTTACTAAGTAAGACTAACTTTATACCGGTCATTCCGGTTAACCCCCGGTTGATCTCTGAAACCCAGTTCCTTTTCAACCCTGATAATTTTTTTTTTATGTCCAAATTAACTCTTGCAATCCATCGGAATCACGAAATTGCCACTTTCTTAAGCGTGTGAGCCGTGATATCTGGTAGGACTGGCTTTGGGCCTGGATGATTCAGAATTTTTCTGGGCCCAAACCCATCCAGGAAAAAGATATCTTTAATGGTACAAGGTTGGCCTAATGGGTGAATGAAATTTGTTTATTTTCCAAGGCAAAAGATTGTGTGCGGCCGTGTATGGTGCGCAGCCATACGCAAAAAAAACCTCCGAATGGAATTGATGAAGGGATACATCATCTAAAAATGGCTCATTTATATGAAAGCGGATTAGGTTCACGTAGGAGAATGTATGAGAACGATCCTAATCCGTGGATATAGAATCAATTTTCTCTCTCTTCATTTAATAGATTCTATAGTGTACAAAAACATTTTCGTACATAAACCTGATCCATTCACCATTTATATGGCTGCAATACCAACACCCCCTCTTGACTGAGTGTCCATACGAAGTCATCGAAATCCATCTTGTCTAAGTTGTAGTCGAGACACATTAGATTCTTTGTAGCACTTGCGATATTTTAATTGGATCATCTTGAAGGATCAATTTTGTAAATCGCCACTAACATTGCCTCGGAAGAACTACAAATTTCCTTTTATCATCCATCTAAATTGTTGATATGTGAAATGTAAATGTTGAGGCATCGCAAAGGAAAGCAGGGTAAGACTTAGGAGGGCAGGAGAGATGGGACGGAGCTCCTTTATTGCGCACTAGAGGTAGAGTAGCTCAGATTCAATGCCCTAGAGTGTCTTGAGGTGCATGCCCATGTATTAGGTTCTGTGTTAAGGTGCTCCAGGGTGTTGGATCCATGGTTTCAAGTATCGGTACTATATCGTATTGGTGTCGGCTGAAACTGATCCTTGATCCCTGATCGATCCAGATCAATTACTCGTATCATTTTAGGGGTAAAACAGTAAGAAAAACATACTTTTTTTGAAAAGCAAGGGGAAAAAGTGACCGATATACATCGATCCTTTTTGATATCGATCTAGACCGATATCAATATAGATATCGAGTACTAAATCCATGGTTGAATATGAGTTATTGCCTCTATTGCATAGTAGAGGAATCAAATCCGAAAAGACGGGGGCGGAGAAAGAGGAGTACTTCAAGGGTAATTTAAGAATTTTAAATTATGAAGGGAGAAAGAGAGGTGGAATTTCATAATTCTCGAGAATCCAAAAAGAATTTTGAAGTAGAGGAGTCTGAATAAATAAAGGACAAGTATAGGAGAGTTTTAGGTTGCGGTTGGTAACGACGTTTCGTGTCAAAAACAAAAATTTCAATTTCTGTGTCAAAATGTCTTTTTTTTTTTTTGAAATTGGAACGACAGAACTACCTATAGTTGTTTCGTAAATTATTATTATTTTTTTTAACTTTTTGCTTAAAAAAAAAAAAAAAACAAACAAACAAACCATAAATACACCAGATGTTTTATTCCTTTTTTCTCCAAAAATGTTTTTTTAGAATATTACCAAACGCAGCCTTAGTAATTTCCCATTCAGTTTACAAATTCACTTCAGTTTTCGAAGAATCAGAATCAGACTGCCACGTCAAAACCAGTTCATAAACCACCACCCCTCCTTCCCAAACTGCTATAAGCACGTCACCCTGGACCCCACAACCCACATCAGATTCCTCCATTGACCTTTTTAAAGATATAAAACCCCCAAAACCAACCAATCTCTCACTCTTCAACAAACAAACAGATTTAAGAAAGAGAGAGAGAGAGAGAGAGAGAGAGAGAGAGAGGATATGGGCACTGAAGAGAAGAACCGAAGCCTCATCTTCACCTATGGAACCCTGAAGCGAGGCTTCCCCAATCATGGCCTCATCGAAGACCTGATTCCAACAGGAGACGCTATCTTCCTCGGCATTTATCGAACCGTTGAGAGATACCCACTTGTCTGTGGACCTTTTCGAGTGCCTTTCCTCATCAATCTCCGTGGGCATGGCGATCGAGTCTGGGGAGAGCTATATGCCGTGACAGGAAAAGGGCTTGATCGGATGGACGAATTGGAGGGAACGACTCATGGTCATTACGAGAGGTTACCGGTGATGGTTATTCCGGCAGATGAAGCCAATGAAAAGAGGATTGCAGCGGTTGTCGGAGCAGAGGCGTATTACGCCCACCAGAATTATGGGGAGGAGCTGTGGCGGAGCAACGGAGAGAGAGGGTTTTGTGAGTATTCGGAGGAAGAGACGAATGGGTATGTAAGGAGGACCGAGAGGCCTAAAAATGTTAGCTTTCTTGAACATATTCAATTGTTCTGTTCTTCTTGTCCTCGAGTATCTGTAACTGATTGAGTTGTGTGATTTTTTTTTTTTGGCAGAGAGTTGTGAAATGTTTTTGGTAGAAGAGTTTGTGTGATGGATGGTGATATATTTCATGAATAAATTACAAATTCGTTCTTAATTCTTGTGTTTCTGCTAACAAAAATCTTTGACCTTTTCCTTTTTGAATGTTATTTGTGGCGAATTTTTCTGCGGATGGATCTGAAGCATGGTTTCAATATTGGTATCGAATCAGTCATATTGATTGGGGGTGTAAAGTGGGTCCTACGGTTAACACCCTTTTGAGTTGCATAGGACTTGCGTTAGGATTTCTAATCTTAAGGACAGGTTAGGGTTGAAAAACGCTGGGTTAATGTTGGACCTCGCCCAATCCGACCTTGATTTATGTAATATACTTTAGGGCTATCATCCTATCATTTTATTTTGAATAATGGAATTTGGGTCATTGGTTTTTATGGTTAGGTGTCTTGAACATATATTATTGTATTGTACTTTATAGTTTTAATTGTGTAATGATCATTTTTTTTTTTTAAATAATGTATAGGACATATAGAAAAAATAAGATCAATCAATGTTAACCCGACCTTAGCAAGAATCAGGGTCAATTAGGGCAAGGTTGGATTGGCATGAACCTAGTAGAGTTGGATTGGGTTAGGCATGGGTTGAATTTTGGGACCTAGAGTTGGCTAGGGTTCTAAACCCTGTTTCACCCAAAAGTATTGATCATATCGATGACAACAATACTGATCCAGATCGATTAGAGTGTAATAGTAAAAAAATGTACTTAAAAAATATACATATTTTGAAAAAGTAAATGACAGGTAATATGTTTTTGAAATGTAAGTGTCACATTTGCAATCTACTTCTCAAGAAAGGACACTACCCTCTAAAATAGTACTTGTGCCTAAACACAAAGGGTGCAAAAAGATCACAATGCCCTGTACTAAAAATGCTCCCATGTACCCTTCCATTGGCCTTACCCGCTGATGTATACGAACGCTAGGAGATAGCATTCTATTGCAACATGTTGGTCACAGTTTCGAAACTTAGAAACAACTTCTCCTGCAAAAAGGTAAGGCAGCATAGTGGATTGCTCTTTTCGGGTCCAAAAGCACATGAATCATTGCAACCTTTGACGAAGAAAGGAGAAGGCCTGTTATTTCAATTAAACTTGATTCTATACATATTTAAGTCTGATCTTGTTAAACAGGATCCAACCAAATCCCAGCCAATTCCAGACAATTTTGGGGTGATTTGACTTGGAATGAAATGGAATCAATGGCAACCTATTCTGTACAGTTTCAAGTTTTCAAACCTTGGTATGTCAAACCTGAGATCAGTATTGAATGCCATCTTGAAAAATTTCCAAGGTTGTATGGGTATTTTTGTATAATTTCTGTATAAGATTTTTGCCATATATTTTTATCGTGGGGTTTTTTTTTTTTTTTTTATTGTAAGAAATTTGAGAAAGACATGAGGACAAGCGATATAAATTTATTTTCCATTAAAAGTTTCTTCATTGTTATCTCATTGCTACATTTTGCAACTAAGTGAAGCTCGATTTGTTTTAGCTTCAATTTTGAAAGGTCCAATTAAAGCTTAAAATAGTAGCAGTTAGCACTGACTTAAGTTCATCTGGTGAATAATGAATATACATTTTCTTTTCTGGACCGAGTTTCCTTCACCAATGGTGATTGATGGTTTCTGGTGGTTTGATGGATTCTTAATGCTAAGGGCATTTCGATCTCCGTATAATATAAGAGACAAAAGGGAATAATCACCCCAATGGTTAGATTCTCTTCACCCAAAATACAGAAAAACTAACTTTCCCCTTATTTTTATACAATCCCACTAAGGTTTAAACCTTAAAATGTATTATATTATTTTCATTGATAACCATTCTATTTGCTTTGTGATGCACATGGGTTTTGTGTCATGTTTTGGATGAAACTGAAATCCTTTTGACTAATATTTGCTTGATTCCTAAATGTAAAAATCCAGACACTATTGATAAATTTCACCCTATTACTTTGTGTAATGATATTTATAGGGCTATATCTAAAATCATGGCTAATAGATTAAAACCCTTTTTGAATGATATCATCTTAATCCTTCAAAGTGCTTTTGTGAGTGGCAGGGCAATCTCAAACAACATTCTTATGGCACATGAAGCTTTTCATGCTCTCAAGTCGAGAAAGAAAGGTAACAAGTTTTTTGCTGCTATTAAGCTTGACATGTGAAAAGCTTATGATAGAATCAGTTGGAACTTCTTGAAAAATCTTCTATCTAAGCTTGGTTTCTGTGACCAATGGATTCAATGGGTTATGCAATGTGTTGAAACTGCTAAGTTTTCTTTCCTCATTAATGGGACCCAACAATGTGAAGTTTCTCCATCTCGTGGTCTTAGGCAAGGTGATCCCATTGCCCCTTTCCTTTTCATCTTATGTTCTGAATGTTTATCTTCTTTGATTTCTAAGGCCATTGAAGATGGGAAACTTGATGGGCTTAAGATTAAAAGATCTAGCACTTCTCTTTCTCACCTACTTTTTGTTGATGATAGCTTGATCTTCTTGCAGGCTAATATCAATTCATTTAGAAACTGTAAAGATACATTGGATTTGTATTGCAGGGCTTCCGGTCAAGCTATGAACTTCAATAAATCTTATATCTTTTTCAGCATTAACACTCCTAGATTTAGAAGGCTTCTTGGCAAAATTCTTAAAAACCATTGCTTCCAAAGCCCATCTAAGTACCTTGGCCTTCCGACTGATATTGAAAAATCTAAGACTGCTATATTCTCTGAAGTGTGGGACCGAACTCTTGCTAAAATTCAAGGTTGGAAAGGGCAATCACTCTCTTTTGGAGGAAAGGAGGTTTTGATTAAAGCTGTTGCCTCTACTACACCTTCCTTTACCATTGCTCACTTTAAGCTCCCTTCTACCTTACTAAATGATTTGAATATGGTGATTGCTCGTTTTTGGTGGGGTCAAAAAGAGAATGAGAGAAAAACCCATTGAACTAGTTGGTCTAACTTGTGTACTAGCAAACTTCATGGTGGTATGGGGTTTAGAGATTTACGATTTCAGAACCGAGCTTACCTTGCTAAGCTTGCATGGAAGCTTCTTACTAATGTTGATTCCCCTTGGGTCTCTTTGATCAAGAGTATCTACTACTCAAACTCAGATTTCCTTAATGCTCAATTAGGAAGTAAGCCTTCTTGGGCTTGGAGAAGCGTTCTCTATGGGCTCTAGTTGCTTATTGAGGGGTTGAGATGGTCCATTGGTGATGGCCAATCCACCCCTATTTGGGACTCCAAATGGGTCCCAAACTTAGAAAACTTCTCTATCAGCACTCCCTGGCCTCTTGGCTATTCTGTTTTCTTTGTTGCAGATCTTACTGATGCTAATCAAAAAGCTTGGAAACAAGACCTAATTCGAAACCTCTTTTCAAGAAGAAGAGAAGTTGAGGCTATTACTGCAATCCCAATCCCTCTTCACCCATCTCAAGATAAGTTGGTGTGGTTCCCTGATAAATTTGGAAAATTTTTTATTAAGCCTGCTTATCATTTTGCTCAATCTTGTGTTAACCAGGTTCATCAAGATGGTGGCAATCCCCTATTGATCCCTTCTTCAGTTTGGAAAGGCATTTGGAATGCTAAGATCCCCTCCAAAATAAAGTCATTCCTTTGGCGTGCTTGTATTGGAGCTCTAGCGGTTGGAGAAGAATTGGCCAAGAGAAGAGTGGTCTAGTGGTGGAAACTTCAGCTCATGCTCTCTTTGAATGCGCCTCCTCTCGGCATCTTTGGCTTGCCTCCCCTACTCCAAATGTGCCACTCCCCTCTTCCTCTAGGTGTCTCCCCCATTATTGGATTGTAGATTGGTTGTATGAAGGTAATGGATCCAAAGATCAAAAGAGGAGATCATTTGCAGTTCGTGCTATCATCTGTTCGGAAGTCGGACTATTAAGGAACAAAGAGACTTCTGACCGGAATAGTGTTCATTGGTCTTCTATTATTTCGGTGATGCAATCTAAAACTTCAGTTCCAGGCATTCTTCCCGGCTCCCTCACCTACCTCTACTCCTATTTCACCATTGCATATTGACTGTCAAAGTGTTGTTCCAAATGGTTGGGAATGTGCTATTTGTGATGCCTCCTCTAATGACCATAGGAAGACCGCTGGAATTGAGTTTGTTGTTTTGGATTCTGAATCTTGTTTCAAGGTGGCTGTTGCTTTGCCCATCCCGTGGTTGCCCCTAGATATTGCTGAAGGCCTTGCATTGCGTTCTCTTGTTCGATGGGCCGTGGATAATTGCGTCTTCTACTTAATATGCTTTTCTGATTAGCATGCAAGTGGTCAATGCTATCAATGGAGATTTTGATTCGGCCTCCCCTGAATTCCAGACTATTGCTCGAGATATTTCTTTATTAGCTACTCACTTGTCGAGTTTCGAGTCCTTCATTTGCCTCGAGATATGATGCAGCCTGCTCATATTCTTGCTACTAGGGCATGCGTTTTCTCCGTGTTTGCCTCTTGGGATAGCACCCCTGGTTGGCTGCCCCCTTTTTCCCTTTGTTCTTCTTAAATTTTCTTTGTACAAAAAAAAAAAAATCCTTTTGACTAAAGCGCTATCTCTTAGTGTAGGTATACATACCAATGGATTGGTAGTCTAGTGGTGAAATTGCCCTCAATCCATCACTGTTTGAGTCGGCTAGTTGTGGGTTCGAGCCTTGGCATGCCCATTATCGCCCATTGATCCTGTGGAAGTGCTGCTTGCCGTACTGGGGCTTGTCCTGGGGGCTATGATCACTACTATGCTAGAGAGTCGCGCTCTTTCTTGAGAAGTATATTGCAAATGTGACACTAATCATTTCAAAAACATATTACCTGGATTTAATCATCGAAATCAATGCGCATTGGTCATTTTTGCCTTTACTTATTTTAAATAAGTACATTTTTTTTTTCCCCACTATTTTACCCTAACAAATCTAGATTGTTATCGGTCTCATCCATATGGTCAATGCTAGGGGTGAAAAAAGCTGGGTTTGAGATGAGTTTCTAAAAACCCTAATCTAACCCTAGATCTCCAAAATTCAACCCAAGCCCAATCCAACCCTACCGAACTCATGCCAATCCAACCTGACCCTAATTGACTCTAATTCTTCCTAATATTATACGTATTTCAAAATGCCCTCACCACCAGAAACCATATATCACCATTGGTGAAGGAAACTCAATCCAGAGAAGAAAATCTATAATCACCAGATGAAGTTAAATCAGGGCTAACTGCTACTATTTTAAGCTTTTAATTGGACCTTTCAAAATTGAAGCTAGAACAAATTGAGCTTTCACTCTGTTGTGAAATGTAGCAATGAGATAACAATGTAGAAACGTTACCCTAAATCAACGTAGAAATGGATGAACATACAATGCACATTGATTTACACGATTTGTGATCAGATTTGCCTACATCTACGATGAAATGAGATGAGATGAGTTTTTACTTCACTATCAATGGCAAATAAGGTTACATCACTCATTGTCATGCCTCAAATTTCTTACAAAGAAAGAAACTTCGCTACAAATAACAAATTTCTATAAAGAAAATTTACGAAAATACCCATATAGCCTTAGAAAATTTTGAAAACGGCATTTGATCTGATCTCAGTTCTGGCATACCAAGGCTCGAAAACTTGGAACAGTACAGAATGAGTTTCCATTGATTCCATTTTATTCCAAGTCAAATCATCCCAAAATTGTCTGGAATCGGCTGGGATTTGGCTGGACCTGATTTAACAATATCAAACTTAATATGTATAGAATCAAGTTTAACTAGAATCAGACCCAAAAAAACGCAACCCATTACACAGCTTTACCCCTCGCTTGCAAGAGAAGCTGTTTCCAAGTTTTAAAACTGTGACCAACATATTGCAATAGTACAACTTAATCGGACCCAGTTGATTCGAAATCAACTTGATTCAGCCTTATCCAAATTTTGAAACCATGAAGGTATACGAAGCACAAAAAAAAAAAAAAAAAAAAATCTCAACTACAATGTCATTCTTAATGCTTAGAATAATAAGCAACACATTTTCACAAAACATGAGTACATGCACAAAAGCTTATAATCCCCAACACCTACCATATTAGTATGTCTTATTATTAACAAGAGTATAAATGATCTCAATTTGACCTGGGCTTGAGGACTCCAAATATAAAAACTGTACGAGTGAACTCTTCATCATTCCTTGGGGCCAAACTTTGATCTAAACAGTTTCTCGGCCTTACCAGTGCTGTGGAAAGTACTTATGGATTTTCTTCTGTTTATATTCTTGAGCTTCTTGATCCAAATCTTTTTGCCTTCTTCGTTGACGCCAATTGAATCTTCTGCAACCTCTAATTCAGATCTTGTACTATAATGAAGTTTCTGTTGCATTGAAGAAAAGGGAAAGAAAAAGGGCCAAAAGGGAATAAATCAAATCTATATCTACAATTTATACCTTTTTCAATGGGTAAACTGGAAAAATTATCTAGGCAAATATCATTACTAGAACACCCAGTAGTGGTTAAGTACAAAGGATGGCAGGGTATTGAAATATAGCAACCAGCAACTTATCCATAATAGGACTAACAAAAAACACTCATTTATCCAGTAAAAAAATACCATAGTAGTTTTCTTGTTATGCATTTGTAAATCCCATCATAGTTGTTGATAATGAAACTACAATGAATGTTTAGGAATGCCCTGAATGGAGTTTATTATACAACAGTATCGACTGGAAAGTACATTCTCAACCAACTCCTATGATCGATGGTTTTTAGCTGAGATTATCACGTTTCATCAGATATGCACACATCCACCCAGTTTGGAAGCTCCATAAATTGTAAAGCACTCAAAATGGATATTTATCTCCTCACTTTATTTATCCATATATTCGTTTGTTTCCATTAGCTGCCATGACCTGCATAATACATCAGAATGTAAGCAGCTTTACTTATTGAAATGATTATATTAATTTAGTCTGCATAGATCTTCATTATAATATGCACTTGCTCCTACATTTTGGGTGCACCCCAATGGACACAATTTAATTGGCCTATTCCTAAATTTTTGCCTGTGGAAAAAGAAGTTGGATTATAGCACTGGCAACAAAAAATCAACTGAGTTGTGCTAAGCTGATCCTGGGAAGATTTTGTGGCAAAGCTGTCGTTCCTTGCATCCTAGACTCGCATGTCAAGAAACAGGACTGAAGGGAAAAACGGTTGGATATACCAAGGTTCTCAAGTGATTTGGTATTTCACAAAAGCATATTTATTGGAGGACATCAATGGTCAGGTTGCTCCCACAGTTCTGGTCAAGCTGTAGCTATAAATCATAGTCAATGGGTTGGAAATAATACCAAATAAACTGAGAATAAAAGCTAATCTCAACAGCTTAACACTTGAAATGAAGCAACTATGTCCTGTAAAGGCTGTTACCCAGTGCACAAAGGCTTCCCGCACTTAAGCAGGGTTCTAGGAGGGTATATAGGTAGACAACCTTACCCCCTTTATGGAGAGGCTGGTTCCGAGGACTCGAACCCGTACCACTGCGCAGGCGGAAAGAGCCCTTTGCCATTGCTCCAAGCAACGACCCCTTAGGAGGAGCTTCATACGTGAACGATAATACGAACACTACGCTGTAAACACAATACTTCAAACAAATAAGAATTATGGAAGGGCTGAGTTGTGCCACCAATCACTCTCCAAAGATCGTAGTTGCCCCCTATGGTGGAATATGGATTCTAGTGAATTGACCTCCAAGACGAAACAATCCTTTAGGCCTACTAACAGTTGTTGCACTCACTTACTAGGCCACGTCGGGAAACACTTAGGTTGTGCTCAATCAACAAGAGGAATGGAACTCAGATTACTTCTCAAAACAGTAAACCAAGTGGCAAAACAGAGAGAGAGAGAGAGAGAGAGAGAGAGAACATTTAAAATATCTTATCTAAAGTGTCTTGGACGTCCTCTACTTATAGAGGAAAGATGCCCCTTGGAAACACACGTTGAAAAGGGCACAAAAGGTGTATTTTAGAGAGTGAAGACACAAGAAACTAGCCGTTACCAACATCTAATGCATTTTGGACAACGTTCAACGAGATATCACAGATATCAGTGACGTGTTGGACTACACTCATCACTATTTCAAAAGTCAGAAAACTGGAATTGGTGATGACTGATCCTGATGCTGTATGTTCTGGAGTGGCTGCTTCTAGGGTTTTGGACCGGATCGCTAGGTTTTCGGATATGAGGGGCCAATCCTAGGGTTTTTGAGACCGTTTCTAATCTGATCCAGATTAGAATCAGTCCCTACCGATTCGATTCCAAGTTTAAAATCCTTGCCACAAATCTGAAGTTGATAAAACCTCATTGAACATTGGGCAGAGTTTTAAGCATGTTGGCAAACTTCTTGACAAACCTTGACTCAAAACATGCTTTGACCAACATTCAACCAACAGTAATAGACGTTAAGAAAAAGACATCTGGAAAGCCTTTCCTTGCCACGCCAAGGCCTGGCCCAACCCAAAAACTAGTGTAATTACATATCCACTAGTTATCAAGGATTCATTCGTATTCGAAATTCAGTTTGCATCACAGTAACTTTCAAGTATCATCAAGTTACCACTATAATATTGATACAGAACCAAAATCGGAATAACCCTATTGGGTTCACTTATGGGCCCACTCCAAACAATAGAACTCAATTAATTCAAACCTGATGGCAGCTTCGTAATTTACTCTAAAGAAACAAACTAGCAAGTGGAATATGAAGTTTGCTGAGGAAAGGGTAAAAAATTAAAGAGATATGTGGGGTTAAAGATAATATGGGAAGTCAAAAGTTATTTACCTACTGAGAAGGCTCATGGAAAATTATAGAGCCCACAATAAGGATCTCCATATGGTCTTTATTGACATAGAAAAAGCCTATCACAGAGTCCCTAGAGAATTAATCCAGCATGTTATTGTGAAGAGGGGTGTCAAGTAAAATCTGTGGATATAATTAAAGATATATGAGGGCGTGGTGACTAGGGTGAGGTTTGTGGTAGGTCAAGGCAATGAATTCCGAATTACATTTGGGTTATACTAGAGATGGTTTATCATGGACGAATTAACCAAGAACATTCAAGACGTAGTCCCATGGTGTATGCTTTTCGCCGATGATATCATTCTGGCGGATGAGACAAAAGTAGAGATCAACACTAAGTTGGAGCTATGGAGATCAACCTTAGAAACAAAAGGTTTTAAGATTAGTAGGTCGAAGACGGAGTATATATGATGTGTAACCTTATTCACACTAGGATGGATAACGAAATTGTGAGAATCAAGGAAAGAGATCCCACAAAGTGACTATTTTAGATATGCAGTCAACCATAAATAAAAAAGGTGACAGAGGATGATGTTTCACAAAGAATTAAAATAGGTTGGATGAATCCGAGAGGTGCAACCAGAATGCTGTGTGACCGACGGATTCCTTTAAAGCTGAAAGGAAAATTTTATAGAACTATTGTACGACCAACTATAATGTATAGGGGAGAATGCTGGGTAGTTAAGAAGTGTCATATAGAGAAGCTATCTGTAGCAGAGATGCAGATGTTAAGATGAATGTGCGGCTAAATTATGGAGGATAAGGAATGAACGCATTAGAGTTGATTTGGGAGTTTCCCTGATCAATCACAACCTTCGAGAAATTTGTTTTTTGTGGTATGGCCATGTTCATCAGAGGTCTGAGGATGCCCCCTATAAGGAGTGATATGATTCCAATTAAAAGAGCTAAAAAGAGCTAGGGGTAGGCCCAAAATGAACATAAAAGAAGTAGTGAGGCATGACATGCATAGCCTAGGTTTTGTCCCAAGTATGACATTGATAGAGCCGATTGGAGAGCAAGGATCCATGTAGCTGAGATTCTCCTGACTTGCTGGTGCTATGCCCCTTTCCTTTTACTTTCCAGATTTATGTAGCTGACCCCATTAAGTTAGGACAAGGCTGAGTTTGTTGTGGTAATAGGGGAAGTCAAAAATAAATTAATAATGACAAGATGAGAAAACTCAAAAGATTTAGAATCCGATGGGACTATGGGATTGGTATTATGAGAAACTAAAGAAACAAAATAAAGGGTTAAGGAATCGTGGGAGGGAGGGTAGTTGTCTTCTACCTCCAGATACTGCCAGAAGCGGAAAAACAGGACTGGTTCAATTCAAAGAACTCCATCAATAGGCTCCTATTTGTCCAGCAATTTCAAGAGGAAGCCGATACGGAAGAGATCCTTCGAATGCAAACCCATAGACAACCAATTAACAAAGAGGAGGGAATGAACTGCTGCGATCAAACCTGGTGGACAAAGGAGTTGCAAGTTTTGTTTCCCACTTGGTTCTTAGGACTGGGGGGGTACTGGGGTTCATATTCAAGGGATAGGGTCACCAAAGGGAGGGTAATTTATAACTCAAATCTGAGAAGAAAAGGGAGGGGGACTAAGGAGATCTAGACAAACTAGCCTCTGGATTTGTCACCAACAGAACAGGGTAAGGGATGGAGATAATAGAAGAAGAAGAGACAAAGTTAGGGAAGTCTCGCTGGGAGAAGGGAGAGATCACACAAAATCAGAAGGGAGGGGGGGAATCGAACACACAAACACTGGCTGCCAAGCCACGCGAGCACACACCACACAAAACCAATCTTAATTCATTCTTCAAAATCTACAACAATTCCAATCAGTTACACCTCTATTTATAAAACCCAAGAACCAAAGACTTAAACTAACAAAAGTAGAAACTTGGTAAAACTTAAATTCAAAATTTACCCACTAGTCTAATCCCCAATATAAAAGAGTACATGAAAAAAGAAAAAGAGCAACCCATTGCACAAGGCTCTTGCTGCTGCAGGGTCTGGGAGGGGCAAATGTACGAAGCATTATCCCCTGCTAAGCAGGAGAGGCTGTTTCCAAGTTTCAAACCTGTGACCAACAATCTAATTGGACCTGGTTCATCCCCATCTGGGCTCCCCAATGGATTTGGGTCGGTCCAAGGAAGTGCATCTGCATCATCAAACCACGAGAAGAAAATTACATGCTCTTTCTTCTTTTTTCCCTTGATTGTTTGGTTTTGGACACTACCTACCCAGTAGCACTTAATCAAAGTAAGCGTAGATATTCACCCAAAAAATAAGTGTTGATGGATGCTTGCTAACTAAGGCCAATCCAGTATTGGGGCTGCATTTTGAACTGAGATGGGAACATGATCATGATTACTTTAGGCCACGGAGTGTGGCAAACTATGATGGTGGAGCATGGAGCTCTCCCATCCAGCTTGGATGTTTCCTCAAACCTTAAATTTTCAGCACCTATTGCTTAAGGGGACTCAGGTAGTTGAGTCACTTCCTAGAGTATGTGCCCCTCTCACCTCTTGGGGTTAGCCATAAGCTGCATCATTCACTCTCCATATATTCCTCTCACAGATGTCCTGCTCGAGAAATTCTCTTGCTGATGAGTTAGCCAAAAATCACGAGGTAAGGAATTCTTTTACCTAGGTCATTTAACAACTGAATAGTCTCTTCTGCGGGAGGTTTTGCATTCAACTTTCCATAATGCCAAAAAACAAAATTGTATTTCATCTAGTCAAACATAGGCACCCACCCATGTGTACACGCTCACAGACAAGTGCAATCACACTAGGTACGCGTACCATGCATAGAGACACAGACTTGTGAACTAAACAGGGTAAAAGTGCAGAATATCCACCTATAAGTCACATTTGCTTATTTATTCACATATCATATTGGATAGACTAAATTTCTATATTTACATATGTATCATCAACATAATATGATGAAGTATCTCAACACTCATGTACTAAGTGCTAGATGATCATGTTACAAAGGTAGCAATACAATACCATATTGAAGTATGAGCTATACCAAGCCCGTTGCAAGTAAGTATCATTCCTTTAAACCGTGAAAGGTACTCCTGCATTAACAAAACAAACCAATCCAAACCATCAGCATCATTGTTCTTGAGATCTATACTTAGTTCTATAAAAAAGAGAGAATATAACAAAGCTCCAACATCCGATAACACTTACTCGCAAAGTGTATTTGTCAATCTCACAGTTTCCCGTCAAATCGTAATCAAGTCGTTTAGATGGATCACTCAGTACTGGGGCAAAAATATAATCATAATAATGCAAGCGACCAGTGGAATTAATTGTGGGATTGAACATTAATAATCTCAGATAAAACAAAATGGAATTTAAGCTTAATCGAGCACCAAAGGATCAATCAACTGAAACCAAAATTTAGGTTGCAATGGAAACAAAAGTATTTCATCAATTTAACCATAACCGTCGTCCAACTATGAGTATTTGAGAAAATTCAGGTCATTCAATCAGTAGGACACCACTTGGATGCTATGTGGCGCATGATACAAATTGGACACCCTAAATATGTTAAGTCAGCTATTCATGAATCAGTCTGTTTTCCCCCTTTCTCCCCAGACAGTAAAATCCACCATTTCTTAGTTATCAAAGTTTTCTTATCACTCCATTTAAGAGATGAGTAAGATAAGCAACGGACATTATGTTCAGATGCATCCAGCTTTTCCAACCAACTCAATCATCTGCACCACGATCAGTATGTCATGGGGTCAAAAAATAATAATAATAATAATAATTTGTGCCTGACACATGCATACCTTATTTATTTTGATTTATACCAGTATAACATGAGGGATAAGAGTGAACTAGCTCATAATAATTCACGCAATAGTTTGCCTTATTCAATTCCAACACATTCAAGAGAGTTACCTGTATAAGCTTCATTGATCTCTTGAAACTTTGCAGTCGCAGCGTTGTCGCCCTTGTGTTTGTCAGGATGCCACTTCTATGGACGGAGAGAAAATTATAGTAAACTATCTCAGATAATCTCTCAATAGAATCAAAGAATAAAATATTCATGATGAAGCAATAGAAAAGAAATAGTCAAGACAATGTTCCACCCATGATGCAATCATGGGTTCTGACACCATTAAATTGGATTGTTATGG
The DNA here is from genome assembly GCF_013358625.1 of Macadamia integrifolia. Lineage (NCBI taxonomy): Eukaryota > Viridiplantae > Streptophyta > Magnoliopsida > Proteales > Proteaceae > Macadamia > Macadamia integrifolia. The sequence continues at coordinate 3,640,649 of NC_056562.1, read as the reverse complement.
GCCCACCCAAACGATATATATCTAAAATTAATGGCTGAATGGAAATTCTGTAAACATATGGAAGTTTGAATCCCCTTTTTGGTAAGTAACAGAATAAACAACTCAAGGGTAACAAAATTAAAAGGGAGAGGCCTTTCTGGAATTCAAATAGGAATGGGGAAGGATTGAAATAATTTCATTCATGAAGAAGCCCGCAAAGAAGGTTGGAGTCACCATTTGGCTCAAATCCCTAAGAGTAGACTGACTGAGCTCACTTCAGATAAAAAGAAACATAACTTACAAAACAAGGGCTTCAGTCCCTTAAGTATAAGGCTGCGTACATTATGCCCTCCCCAGATCCCACAGTGGCAGGAGCCTTGTGCACTGTGTACACGCCTTTTTTTTCAAGGCCCTTAAGTGTAATTTATCCAAATAAGGCTTTCTTGTACTTTCAATAGGAGAAGGGAGGAGCAGTAAACCCGTCATGTTTTTACCTGTGGAAACCCACCAGATAAGTCCCCAATCAATCCGATAATGAAGGTGTGATGAATCGCAGCCCCTATCTCTAATGGAAGCAAACAATATCATTCATAACAGGTTGCAATAAAGATTAAAATATTCCGCAACTCAGGTCTGGTGGTAAACAGAAACCAGATTTGAAAACACAACAGAGAATTGAACCTCGCAATGGAGTAGTTTATTTAATCCCAAACTGATCAATTAAAATTGATTCCCGGGTGTGAATCAAACCCTGAAATTTCAGGTCCAAAGACTTGGATCTGAAAAGGTTTCAAACTCAAACTTCAGGCTGCAGACATGGTAACCAGCCCCCAGAACAGAAAAGCAGTAGCAGACAGAATTAACAGGAAAACGAGAAGGAGAAAAGAATAGAAGAACAAGGGGTTCAGATCCCATAGAGGTTGATCCATATGTGAAACTGCATTAACAAACACAACCCCCCCACCCCAACAAAAAAAAAAAAAAAAACCCTAAAATCTGAAGAGAAGAAAACCATGACCACACCACATCAAATAAATAAAAACATCCAGAAAATAGAGATTTCAGTA
>NC_056562.1:3635524-3637336 GCF_013358625.1 Macadamia integrifolia | reverse complement strand
GCATCAGTGACTGCCACACCATTCTCCGGGGAGACAATGCCTCTGTGCTTCATGAATCTATGAAAAGATTTAATGGAAAATAATCACAATACAACCCTCACCCACACCCACACCCACACCCCAGACTCTTCATTCCCCTCACTCCCTCAAGCACAAGTTTATACATGAAACAATTCTCCTCCAGCTCCCAATCATATAAACTCCTATGGATATGAGGAATTCCAAACTAGTCTGAGAGAAGTTTAAGTTCCCACAATGGACATACAGAATGACTCCCTCATACAATTCACATCACATAGTAACAGAAACATAATGAATGACTGAAGCTAGTGTAGGAAGCATCAGTAATAGAAACTCCTACCCATAACCAAAAATAATCAGAGCCCTTACGATTAATTGCGGGTATTGGAAAACACCCAATCACAAAATACAACATTGTTCATCAAACTGCTCCTTAGAAGCTACCAGTATCATTAGAAATTAATCTTCAAGAAAATATGAAAATAAAAAGAAGCATAAAGATTTAAACCAAAAAAAAAAAACCCTAAAATCTGAAGAGAAGAAAACCATGACCACACCACATCAAATAAATAAAAACATCCAGAAAATAGAGATTTCAGTAAGAGTTTTGGTGATTAAATAAGTGAAAGCAGTCAAGAAAACAAAATCGTTCAACACTGGGAGTAGTGTTTGATTTACCTTGTGGGGTTCATCCTTGCTATCCATGTACTAGCTGAAAGAAACTTCCAATTGGATACTTCATTGATGGTAAACTCTCCTTAAGAGATTAAAAGCGAACAACGATGAAACTAAAGCTGAAGAAGAAAAATTGTGCCCAGGGAGAAAAACCTCTGGAAGAGAACGAAATTGGTGATTCTTTTGGTAGTTTGGAGGAGGTAGAGACACAGAGAGGGCCATGGGCTGCGTGCGACCGCTTGGGTAAGCGTTTCTGACCGTTAGATGCACGCCAAACACAGTATTGCGCCACAGAGTAACTCATCCGAGGTCCATAGCTTCTTCAAATGCCAAATTTGGAAGATGTCATTAAGTCAATTTTTAAACAGAATTTAATATTAGTTATTACATTTACCTAGATTTTACGTCATCTTATGTACACGTGGTAAATTACTAGAGGCGAGCTTAGAATATTGGGCCCAGAGCGATGAGCCGCTAATATTTGACCCTTTAGCCTTCCAGGGATCAAAAGGGCGTAAAGGCAAGCAGGATTGATACTGGGCCAGATTTGATCGGTGGGTCCAATGGACCTTCTCATTCACCTGTTGGGTATAAATGGGCCTTTGCTCACATGTTTGGTTGTTCAGAATTTTTTTTTTTTAATTCTAACAATAAAAAAAAAAAATTAAGGAAAATTTTCTGACAAATTATGGGCGAGTGGTAGCAGGACGTACGTATTGCAATCTTATTTTCACTTTCTTTTAATATTAGCCGTCCATTTAAGTTTAGATTAATCTAAACCATCTATTAGTTTTTTATATTGTAACTGGTTCCTAGTTTTTAGGGTGGAGAGATGGCGGATGTGGTTACTTAACTTGTCTAATATTTTTTTATATAAATAAATAAATAAATAATAAAAATCCAATATAAACGGACTCCTCCTTCGATTTTGTTGGGAAATCTCAATTTCTCTCTCTCTCTCTCTCTCTCTCTCTCTCTCTCTCTCTCTCTCTCTTCTTGCTTTTTTTTTCAACGTTGTTCCTTCTTTCTACAGCCGCCATCATCTTCATCTCTTTCTCTCTCTCTCAAAATATGATGAGATAAGAAAAAAATCAACATAAATATTTTCAGGCACTG
>NC_056562.1:3618483-3635504 GCF_013358625.1 Macadamia integrifolia | reverse complement strand
ATATATATATATATATATATATATATATTTTTAAACTTCATGTTTCGTCAACCAACCAACCAACCATTTTTCTACCAAAAAAATTAAAACCAACGAACCGTTTGATGGGTAAAACATCAAGTGGATTAACCACAAACTGGATAACCTATAATTTCTTCCAATGGCATAAGCCATCTTACAAGTTTATATTCAATAATATTTTTCGTTCATTCGTGAGAAGGGACCTTTGCCTAAGGAAACTGTGATTCTGAGCTCGATTCCTCTTACCTTTTTGGGGTCACTCGCATAGGGACATTTAGTGCTCCTAACTGCTTTCAATGAAAGTTGAATAATTCTCATTCAACCCTGGCATGAACTTATCCATGCAGTAATAGGGTCAGTATGGGCCAACAAGACTAGTCAAGCCGAATACCTATCATTAAAAAATAATAATAATAATAAAAAAAGGGTGAATAATGTAAAGTATTCTTGCCTTTGGAGTTGCGGGAAACATTCTTCTTATCCTTCTCAAACCATGAAGACTATGGCTTCAATGTCACAATACTTTATTCATTGGTTGTTGAAGGAAACTCAAAATCATATTCAATGATATTCCACATGTCGTAGTCCATGCTTTGAATGAAGATCATCATTTGATTCTTCTAAGAGTTGTAATTACTCCCGTTGAAGGTCAGAAAAAGTATAATGGAGTTTCCCTTGGCGAGACCAACGCTTGTATTTACTATTCCTTCAAATCATCGGACTCACTTGCTTTGATACTACTTGTTCAATCGTTGCAACATAAGATGTGGTGAATTGGGTTACTAAAAAAGTATTGTAACTTGAATGCTCAATTACTCAAAACACTAATTGACCCAAAGAGAGTTGTTGTATGGAAAAAAGTGCAAATGATAATTGTAAGAAGAGAATGAAGACAATTGTAACACAAAGATTTATAGTGATTCAATAACTTACCTATATCCACTCTTAGGATCACACTTGGATTTTCACTCTCTTACAGTGCTTCAACACTAATCCTAAGGGAGTCAAAAAGCCCTAGCCAGCCTGAACCTGCTTGAGCCCAACTTGGACTGGAATTTTGAAACTTGTGGCTGGGGTCGGGCCGGGCTTGGGCTAAAGCATTGAGCTAAGCCTAGCCGGACCCAACTCGGCCCTATATATACTATATCTATTTCAATCTGTGTAAAAACCTATCTAGAGATGTCTTTTGATATGGTCCCCGATGAATAAACACCAGAAGCTCTTAACTCACTATTTGTCTGAAACAAAGCTTGGACATACGCAAGGCTTATGTTCACACACACACACACCATCTTGTATATTTGTAATTGTTATTTCCTTTTGGTTCTTTACTTGCCAAAAGATGGGATTCCGCTGGATAGTTCCTCTTGGGTTTATTGTGTGACAATACTTCCATTAATCATATGTGATCCCTAAAATAAATCTATTACAAAATTAAATTATAAAAGGGAGAGGGTTTCCCATGCTTCAAGTGATTTCTCTCACACTACACCAATGGCACCATAGAAAATAATATATTCCACATGTGTCCCACTTGATCTTGGTAGGAGAGAGAAAAAATAAAAAATCATGAGAGAGGGCAAGTGGAAAAATTTTCTCATTATAAAATTTTATATCCTTCTATAAACAAATTATAAATCTTGTCATTGGGCTAAGAATTTACATGCAATGATGAACAAATAAAATCTCCATTGGCTTAGAAAAAACCTACGACAGAGTTAATGTGACATGCATTAGAGAAGAGAATGGTGACAAGTAAATATATGGATATAATTAAAACAAGACATGTTTGAGAGTAATGGTGATTAGTGTGAAAATAGTGGGAGGTCAGTGAATTCCTAATCATAATTGAGTTGTACAAAGGATCAACTTTAAGCCCTTTTCTGTTAGTGTTTATCATTGATGATTTAACTAGTAACATTTAAAATGAGGCTTTGTGGTGAGATACTAATAGCTAGGAGTTAATGATAAGTCGTAGTTATGGAGATTTAACTTGGAATCAAGATTTCTTAACATAAGTACAATGAAGACGAGTATATGGTGTGTAACTTTAGTGCACTAAGACGGATAACAAAATGGTGAAACTTGAGGAGAGAGAGATACCACAAAGTGGTTAGTTTAGATATCTGGAGTATATCATAAACAAGAAATGTGATATAAATGATGATGTTTCTTAAAAAGATTAAAATAGGATGGATGAGGTGAGAGGTGTGCATGCATCTGGAATGTTGTGTGACTGACGCATTCCTCTAAATCTTAAAAGAAAAGTCAACAGGATAGTCATTAGAGTAGCCATGATGTATGGGCCAAAATGTTAGGCAATCAAAAAGGGTAATATAGATAAGCTAAGGGTAACAGAGATGATGTTGAGATGCATGTATGGAAAAACTAGGAGAGAGTAAAGAATGACCAAATTATAACTAATTTGAGAGTTGCTTCGATTCAGGACAAACTCCGACAAAATTGTTTAAGGTGGTATGACCATGTTCTATGTAGCAGACCCCATTAATTTATGTGGAATGTTTCTAAAGTGTTGCATTTTTTTTTTTTTTTCAACCTTTCACAGATTCAAGTAATTGACCCCATTTAGTTGGGAAAATGCTGAGTTGTTGTCGTTGATGAACAAATAAGATCTTTCTTAATATTCACTCTTGTATAGAGAGTAGATTTTTTATTGAACATCTTTCTCATTAAGGTAAATACCAAGAATCCAATGTATTAATTATAGCTAGATAGGAATCAACCGTTTAGACACCAAAACCCAAACTATAATGACAATGATCTCTCTAAGTCTGGGACCAATCACAACCAACTAATGAGAACCTTGTTCCTCAAATAACCGGCAGTAATCCATTCAAGTATTTGTAAGGGATCCCATTTAATATACACAAACATGTATGCTCATACTTGTGTTGGAAATCATCGTTGTTGACAACACAGAATGCGACACCTATGTGAATGAAATTCTCTATTTATCCCTCACTGTGAATGATTTAGGTTATAACCCATGGACAATCAAGCTCAGAATAATATCATGTGAATTGATAATATTTAACAATTAAATTGGGTTTGATGGATAGATCAATTCCAATAAAAGTTCTACCTTCAAACCCAAGTCTTGTAGAGAAGTGACGAAGTGGGGCTCATTGAAAGTAATTGGGCCTTGAAATATAGACCCAACAAAGCTTGAGCCAGGGCTGCACCCATGGCGAGAATGTTTTCTAGGCCAAAGATACAAAGTGGCGAGAGTAGAGAGCCACTATGAGAGTTGGGGGTAGCTGCGGTCTAGAGTCAATTAGTCATAGATACATATCATAGGTTCCAAAAGCAGCGCTTTACTACTAGAAATTTTTGCTTTTGTTGGAAACAAAATAGACAATAAAGCTGATAAGAGAGAGAGGGAGATGGTCACATAGTTGTACAGTTTGAATACAATTTTGCTTGAAAGAATTGTGATAACTGATCACTCAGTATGGAGACAGATTAGCATAATCCATAGGCCCATAAGGTTCAAACCATTCTGCAAGAAATCCCTTCTTTCTTCTTGGATTGCATTTCATGTCCTTGCAGAGTTGATCATTGTACCATATATGTGTTAGACCAATACAAGATCCTCGAAAATACTTGCTGGTATACCTCTTCATGTACTTTTCCCATCTTAGGATGTCTTTCTCCATCTCTCTAATGCTAGGTAACTTGAAAACACCATCAAGGTAGTGTGCAAGCCATCGGCACCTCATCTCCGATGTGTATAGATTCGAAATACTCTCGGAATATCCTATTATTGCAAGTTGTGGTATTCGAGGATGGATGCATTCCCTAAATCAGCAAATTTTTAGAAAAATTCTTCCTTTCAATGCATGAACACTTAGGTTGTGTTTGGTATCTTTTTGTAGAATCTAATTTCAGAATGCATTCTGAAGCAAGAAAATCGAGAAGAATCTAATTTCAGAATGCATTCTACATAGAGAATCTATCATGAGAATGCATACCAAACATAGCCTTACTATCATTAATAACTTTCATGAAAGCTAGTTTTGGATTGCTTTTGAGGGGCTGGCTGGAAACCGCTAATCTATATCATCCAAAACCAGTGATTAAGTCAAGAGCGAGGAAGAGAACCTGTAGAGGGGAACCGTCGTCGTTGGTGACCCGATTGCTCGATCTTGGAAGGCCGGTGATGTGAAAATATTTTTGATCTTTTGATCACCTTTGTATCCTGTTGCGAAAATGATGATATCTGATTTTAGAGGAGCATCATCCTCATCAACCATCAATCCATCTTTGCAGAAGCTAAAGCTCTTTGATTTCTTCAAGATGATACTTCCCTCTTCAACTTTGTTGTAGAAATTATTTGGCAATGTTGAGAGTTGACATGAAACTATTTGTTCAAAGAAATTATGTTCGGGTATCATTCCATACTTCTTCATGGGTATCTTTGATCTATAATAGCTTTCAGCAAATTTGGAAAATGCCCATCTCTACAAATTAAAGTGATAGTTAGCTTGAAGCTTAGATTAAAATGAATAGAGAAAGTAGCTAAAATTACAAAAGATGTCATTTTGTATTGGAAAAAAGAAAGCTATCCACTTGTGTGTGTCTATGCCTAGACACATGCATGCTCGAAAATATTGAGTTGCCCTTGCCCCATGTGCTAAAGAAGCCTTCGCACGATCTCCCATTAGTCTACACATTGGCAAGGTGGCCACGTAAATGGGTATAGCGTTCTTTTCCCCCTCTGTATATTATATTCATTTCCATTTGATAGCATTTTGATCATTTTATCAAAATTTTGATTCATAGTTTGAGCAATTTTCCTTTGTTCTAACTAAAATTTGGCCATTAAGAAGTATATAATGGGATCTTCTATCACATGGACTAACGTCACCAAGTCATGCATTACCAAGCGGTAAATAGTGAAGCTTTATAATTCATTGAGCATCTTGCGGCCAAGAAAGGACCCAAAACACTTCTTAATAAAAACAAGAGTAAGAGGAAGTAAAGGAGTTACCACAGGGGTGAGGAGGGTAGCCACAATGCTAAGAAAAAGTCCTTCACCGGGTTTGTGGACCAATAGCTCGGAGAAGCGATTCAGGTACAGGAATCCAAGGGAGACACCCCATGGTAGATAATCAGTAACATACCAATGTACATTCCTATAGAGTACAGTACATGGACGATCAACTCCTATAATAGAAAGTTGAAAATTTTTAGTACATCATATAATAAAAAGCAACTGTTTCTTGTCTAGAACGGCCCCTACATCCAAACATAGGGGTGCATACCTCAAGAGGGGCACGATGGTCATTTTGTGCCCTTTTATACCTGTGGTGCAGGGGCTGTTTTTGGAAAAAAAAAACTACGTCTCTACAATTAAATACATAAAAGACAAAAAAGAGAAACAAAAAATATTAAAAATAGGGCCGGGCTTATTTGAATACTGACCATTTGCTTTGGCACACTCAGCTGCAATGTCCAAGCCTGATTTCTGGAATCCAACAACAGTAACATGTTTTCCTTTGACAAATTCTATAGCAGTGGTGTTATCCATAAGAGAATAGTCCATGGAGTGTATCACATTTCCTTGAAACACCTGTGGGCCTTTAGTAGTGGGGAATTCTGGAATGTTTGGGACACCACTGAACCGGCCAAGGCATAAGATAGCGAAATCCACTTGGTAAACCTGTTTCACATCAAGAATTTAATTGAACCGCCAACCAGGCTTATTGACTCACTCTGCATCCATACCAAAAAATAAAAAAATAAAAAATAAAAAAATAGAATAATCCACTTTCCCATAGTTCACAATTACCCCTTAGGTTATGTTTAGTATTATACGGAGAATTAATGGAAATGGAAGCGATTTTTTTTTTTTGGTAGAAGGAAGAGGATTTTTTAAATTTTTAAAAGAAATTTTTGTAATCATTAACCCCATGTGACTATAACTCCAAATCATTTCATATTTGGTTATTAAATTTTATTTTACTTTACATCTAAAACATTTATTAAAAAGAAATATGAAATAAAAATTATATGTAAAATATATCATTACTATATGCATTTTTTTTTTAATTTATACAATCATATGGGACTTGGGATAATGATTATAAAAGTTTCTTTTTTAAATTTGAAAATGTCACTTTCCTTCCCTTTAAATTTCCCTTGTTATCGATCATAGCCTTAGGTTTTAGTACTTTGCATAATATATATCCATTTTAATCAAAGCTGGATTCTATTTTGACACCCATGATTAGAAACAATAGAAAATTTCATTCTGCTCGAGTAGCATGGAAATTTCATGTGCAGTCATTAGGAAAATTGAGCAACAAACTCACCACACAAGATTTTAGAGTCTAAATTCTGAAACACCTATCTTGTGGCTAACCACTTCAATCCATCTCACACCATCCATTGCATGTGAGAACCATTGTTAGCAAAAATGCTTTTAAACACGTTCTCATTTTTTACCATTTAAAACACGTTTTTCTGTATGCTTTCCAAAGATATGGGAAAAAACTGCAAACAACAAGTTTTCCCGTGTTAAACACGTTTAAAATGCATTTCAACAATTTTTTTTTTTTGGCATTTTTTAAGACTTAACTTGTTGAATATGATGTCTACTTAATTGACCATATTTCTCTCTCCCGAACTCTGATCGACCTAATTCTTTCGTTAACTTGAAGCTAACTCAATGTTCTCATGATATCACATTCAACTCAATATCAATGTATGAACCCCGAAATTGAGATACAAATTGATGCATTTGTTGAAAGGTGTTTCTAAAGTGATGACTCCCAACTCAAACAGAACATACATTACTCTAAGAATGTATTTATTATGTTCACAATAATGAAGAACATCATAGTCAAGCCACATTGCTCAATAAAATTTGGTCATGTGTGGTGTATGAATTTAGAATTGGTTTTGGATGATATTCAGTCTTATGTCATATAATTCATATGAGACATGAGATATATATATATATATATGTGTGTGTGTGTGTATTAGTGTTGGATACTGTAGTTGTTTTGAACATTAAATGTAGGTATTCATGTAATAATTCCTTAAATTATATGAGTGTACTACCTTTTTTTTTCCCCGTTTGTTTGAAATCTACACATTTAAAACCCGTACTACATGTTTTCTGTTTTTTGCCGTTCTTTTTTTTTTTTTTTTTTTTCATTTATTTGACCGTATTATTCGAAACTTTTTATTGTTTAAAACCCGTACCATCTATTTCCTTTTTTTTGCCACTCCCATTTTTGCTAACAATGGTGGAAAGCACACCGTGAATGATATCCTATGTAGACTTCTACCAAAAAAAAGATATCCTATGTAGACGGTTGGGATAGTACACCGAGTCAAGTTTTTTTTTTGTGGAAACACCGAGTCAAGTTGCCAGGCTTGTAAACACATATCTCAATTTTTACCCAAAAAAAGGAAAGACACATATCCCAATCAAGGTCTCATGTGTTTTAAAGCTAAGTTCACAGTTATCTAATAAGACCTTTCCAAGATAGCCCCAATCCACCACATGGTAGTAGGAACCACGAGATGGTGCCTGGGAATACGTAATAATCCTAAAAAAATATAGATATAAAAATAAAAAAACACATCCCATTGTATATTTATTGATTTAAATATGAAATTTGACAACTTAGTCAATCCATATAGTGTACAACAAAACCAACATATTGACAAAAAAAATTAGGATTTTTATGAAATGACATTTTTACCCTCTATTTGGGAGATGAAAGAGATAGGAAGATCAAATGGTTCAAATCAGGTTCACATAAGAGATTGTTTCGTATGCTTCTAATCCTGTTATATAAAATTCATTTTCTCCCTCTATATTTAATGGATTCAAAATGTCAAGATCAATGGCGTATGAGACCGTAAACTTGAGTCGGACTCAGAGATAAACCCATATGGACAATCGAGCTCCTCTGCTATGTCCTTTCTTGGCGGAGCCTGGTGGAAACTACCTACGATTTTGACACGTGGCATCAGCCACGTTTATGGTGGATAATACAAGATCAAAGGAAATGGTCTAAATTTTGGTTTTGAAAACTCGACCGGACCAGGTAGAAAAAACCTAAATCCTTCACCTCTTCTTGTCCCTCTTTCCCTCTTCTATTCAAGTGAAAGAAAACTCCCAAAACCTAGGGCAGAAAAATCTCTCTTTTTCCTTCTTCTTCTTAAAAGATTGTCTGTGGTCTGTGGTCTGTGGTCCAGCTGTGTTGCAAAATTAAGGATTCCACCTACACAAGGGTGGCTCTTTCACAGTTGCCAAGCACAAAAAAGAAGAGGCCGTATCAATTTTTGTCCTGGTTTGAATCAACTTTTTGGTTTTTAGGTGCAAGGCTTGGACCAACTGAGGAAAAAGGAAATGAAAAAGAGGAAAAGAGCAGTAAGGAGTTCATAATTCACAGACATTACAGAAGATAGTGATACACCTCCCCTTCCGATCTCTCCGACATAGAACTCAATCACAATCAATCCCTAAAATTATTGTAGCAACTTAAAAGAGACTAAAAGTTTGGGAATTGGTACCTCAGTTGAACCAGAATTTAGGTCTAGAACTGTAACGTTCCATTTCCCTCCAAGGCCAAAGGCCTCACCATTGCCACCCCATAAGTCCCATGCTTCAATTTCTTCATCAGATGCTCCCTGATAATCAATTCCGGTGACCTTGGAACTGAATTTGATGTGCCGGAGTAGATCAAACTGAGTAGCATAAGACTTTACATACTCGAAAACCTGATTGGCACTGGGGAAATCTTCTTTAACAGAAGAAGGCCATGGAAAATCAGAGAACTGATAGAGTTGTTTGGCAGTCTGGAGCTTAGTAGTCTCAACTGTGTGATTCCATAGTCCACCAATCTCACTTTCTGCTTCAAAGATAACTGGTCGGAAACCCTTCTCCAAGACATACTTGCATGCCAGAAGCCCACTAATGCCGGCTCCGACGATCGCCACTCTCCTCTCCATTGTTAGATACGGCCGGAGATCCTAGTGATTGACCTTCTTGATACACCACCAGAGACCCAAGGTTCTAACTTATACCCAAAACTGTATGAGATTAATATCATTTTCTCATTTGTTTGAGTACTGAGAGGAAATATCTCTTAAAAAAAAAAAAAGTACTGAGAGGAAATAACAAAACAGAGTTCTATGGAAACCCCATCACACTAATTTCTATTAATTGATGAGGTAGAGGATGAGTTTCTAGGTTGGTTGCATGCATTTAAGGCAGTTGTGCTCTACTGTAATTTTAAAGATGGTTTGTTGGATCCTTTTACTTCTCTCTATTTTCTTAAAAAAATGTTTTCTATGGGAATATTGCCATACACATGCATGTGAATCAATAGGAACACATAAGGAAATAATATCACATGGGTCCCACTTTGTTCGGGTAGAAGAGAGAGAGAAAAAAAAAACATTAGAGAGAATTATCCATGGTAATGTGGATACAATTTTCCATTAGAAAATTTCAAATCCATCTATACACTACTTATAAATCTTGCCACTGGCCTAAAACTTACATCCAATAATGAACAAATAAAATCTCTCTATCTTAAACCCCCCCTAAAAAAATAAAAAAAAAGATATTCACCCTAGCTAGTATGAGGATGCATACCTTGTCAGGCATCTTTTCCGTTCCGATAAATATGCCATGAATCAAGTGTACTAATTATAGCTACATAGGGATAAACTGTTAGGACACCGGAACCCAAAATTCTTAACTACATTGGCAATGATCTCAATAGTCTGGCGACCAATCACAATCAATTAATAAGAACTTTTTTTTCTTATATAATTGACAATAATCCATTTAAGCATGTATGCACACACTTGTGTTGGGAATCATCATACTTGACAACACACAATGTGACACCTATGTGAATGGAATGCTCCATTTTATCTCTTTTTTGTGAACGATTTAAGGTTCAAACCCATGGACAACCAAGCGCACAATAATATCATAAGAATTAATAATATTTAACAATTAAATTGGGTTTGATGGACAAACCAATTCCAACAGAAATTTCCCTTTCAAATCCTAGTCTTGTAGGGAGGTGGATGTAGAAACGCAACCCTAAAATGATGCAAAAGATAATGGAAAAACAAAACAAACAATGCACACGGATTTTATGAGGTTCGGCAAGGTTGCCTACGTCCCCAGTGAGATGAGATCCTGCTTCACTATCAATGGAGAATAAGGTTACATCGCTCGTCCTCACACCTCTCAGTATTACTTGCATTACAGAGAAAGAAACCCTCGCTACAAATATATATCCTGCCTGTCTAGGTACTACACCAGTACTCCCTGGATTAAACTGCGACGGAATATAAGACATCATACACCAATAGTGGAGAGATAGGGCTCGAGCTCTAGACCAAGCAGAGTTCGAGCCATGACTGCACCCATGACTAGAAAGTTTTCTGGGCTGAGATCCATGTGGTGGAAGTAGAGAGCCAATATGACAATTGAGTGTAGCTGCAGTCTATGGTCATTGATACGGATCACAAGTTCCAAAGGCAGGGATTTATTCGAATTTTTTTGCTTTTGACTGGAAACAAATGAACACAAAATAGACACTAAAGCTGATATTCAACTTCATGTGGCACATGATTTTCAACTATTTCTTATATTCTTTCATCTTTTTATTTATTTATTTATTTATTTATTTCAAAACAGCATCATCAATACCTAAACACACCTTGTTTGAAAAAGATCAAAGGCATCTCCTTATTTTAGAGAGAGAGAGAGAGAGAGATGGCCACGTAGTTGTACAGTTTGGATACAATTTTGCTTCAAAGAATTGTGATCACTCAGTAACGAGAGAGATTAGCATAATCCATAGGCCCATAAGGTTCAAACCATTCTGCAAGAAATCCCTTCTTTCTTCTTGGATTGCATTTCATGTCCTTAAAGAGTTGATCATTGTACCATATATGTGTTAGAACAATACAAGATCCTCGAAATAATTTTGGGTGTACCGCTTTACTTCTCCCATATTAGGATGTCTTTCTCCATCTCTCTAATGGTGGGTAACTTGAAAACACCATCAAGGTAATGTGCAAGCCATCGACATATCATCTCTGATGTGTACAAATTCGAAACTCTCTCAGAATACTCTATTGTTGCAAGTTGTGGTATTCAAGGATGGATGCATTCCCTGCATCAGAAAATTTTAGATCTTCATGAGATATATTTTTTTTTTTTTCGTTTCCATGCATGAACATTAGGTCGTCTTTGGTATGCATTCATAGAATAGATTCTGGTCTAGAAGGCAGAAGCAAGAAAATAGAGAAGAATATGGTTTTAGAATGCATTCTAAACCAAGAATATATTCTGAGAATGCATACTAAACATAGCCTTACTATCATTAATAGCTTTCAGGAAAGTTAGTTTTAGGTTGCTTTCGAGGAACAAAGGGAACTATTCCATTCTTTGGGTACCAGCAGGGGTTGCAGCTACTTGGCTGAAAATCGCTAACCTATATTTATGGAAACCTGTGATTAAATCAAGTGACGAAGATAACCTCTAGAGCGGAACTGTTGTTGTTGGTGACCCTATTGCTCAATTGCAAAAGGCCAGTGATGTGAAAATATTTTTTATCTTTTGATCACCTTTATATCCTGTCGCAAAAATCACTATATCTGATTGTACATGATCATCATCTCCATCAATTATCAATCCATCTTTGCAGAAACTAAAGCTCTTTGATTTCTTCAAGATGATACTTCCCTCTTCAACCTAGTCGTAGAAATTCTCTGGTATTGTTGAGAGTTGACATGTAACTACTTGTTCAAAGAAACTATGTTCGGGTATCATTCCATGCTTCTTCATGGGTAACTTTGATTTATAATAGCTTTCAGCAAATTTGGAGAACGCCCATCTCTGCAAATTAAATTGGTAGTTACCTTGTATTTAAAAAAAAAAAAAAAAATCTTAATAAAAGCAAGGGTACATTTTTAAAAATTTTTTTGGATGAATAAATTTTTTAAATTTAATAGATAAAGTATTGGGGACTTGAGATTTTCTCCAACCACAACCACTTATGATTCGGGTAAAACTCATCTTTAAAAATTAACGATTAAGAAGAAGATGCCCAAGTCCTCGTATGACTTTACATTGGGTTATTTACATCCGCTGTGGTATGATTGCTTTTACATGAAACCCCAACACAAAGTATACAAATAAAGGCATAAGGGAGTTACCACAGGGGTGAGAAGGGTAGCCACCATGCTAAGAAGAAGTCCTTCATCGGGTTTGTAAATCAATAGCTCAGAGAAGTGAGTCAAGTAGAGGAGTGCAATGTGGACACCCCATGGTACATAATCAGTGACATACCAATGTAAATTCCTGTAGAGTATTGTACAGGATGATCAACTCCTTTATTAAAAAAAAATTCTTGAAAAATTAATACAACATATAATAAAGGAACCAAGTTTTCCTATGCCCACGGTGAATGGAAGTGGCACCAGGACCACTCAAGGGGTTTGAGGGCGGGGGAAGCGGGACGATGCTAGATGCTCGACCTTAGGATCATGTAGTGAATGTCATTATGCGGTTCAGGAAAACTTCTTTCAATAAAAATATACATAAATTGACAAGAGAAAAGATTTAAAAAAAAAAAAAAATTTATGGCAAGGCTTGATCATGCTTGGGCCCAATATTTGATTACTGACCGTTTGCTTTGGCACACTCAGCAGCAATGTCCAAGCCTGATTTCTTGAATCCAACAACAGTAACAAGTTTCCCTTTGACAAATTCTGCAGCAGTGGTGTTATCCATAAGAGAATAGTCCATGGAGTGAATCACATTCCCTTGAAACACCTCTGGGCCTTTGTTAGGGGGGGATTCTGGAATGTTTGGGGCACCACTGAACCGGCCAAGGCATAAGATCATGAAATCCATTTGATAAACCTGTTTCACATCAAGGATTCACTTACTTACTGTTAAGGTATTATTAACATGCATGGGAAATATAACGTTCTTTGGTTGCGTGGCTCCTGTGCTCAAAGTCTCATACAGAAGTGGAAAAATGACGACTCACCCTGTAAAACCCTAAAAGCACACCAAACCAGGCTCATTGACTGAGTTCCATCATCAAGGATTTACTTTTATTAATAAAATAAGATTTAATTAAACCTCAAACCAAGGTTACTGTGTCCCAACCTTTTTTCATACTTTCCAATGGTTTTAATACAGTATTTGAGGACATCAGACCATGAATAGTATGAGATAGAATGAAGATGGTTACCCGTAATTAGGGTAGAGGAACCTGATTCCTTCACAATCTCCCATACTAGCAAAGTACATATCCAAAAATTTAAGTCTAAGTTATCTAATGACCTTCCCAAGATATCCACAATATCCGCCACATGGAAGTAGGAACCATGGGAGGGTGCCTAGGAATACGTATATCTTAAAATATAAAAATATTTTTTGGGTAAGGATTGAGTATAAAATTTAGCAACTAAGTCAATCCATATAGTGTACAACTGAACCAACCTCAAAATTATGAGATAATGTTCTCTGTTGGGAGTGTAGCATATGTTAACACCTTTTCACCTTTTTGTGTCTCTTTCTCCTATGAAATAATATCTTCACCCCCTTTTAGTAAGTGGACAGAACTACCCTTTCAAACATAGAACTTAATCCCTACAATTATGAGAAAAGAACTTTGTCCGTTTGTACGGCTATATATATGTCTAGATACAACCATATGAGAAAAGACCACGCTACTCCCATAACTAGATACCTCAGTGCGGCTTTCCATTGGCTAATGTGCTAATGCAGTGGCCGCTCAAATGGACAAGAATCTCTTGCCACTAAAATTATTGGGAAAAATAACCTTGTCAATATAGTGTTGCCTATGCCCAGACCGGTGAGGGAGCAAAAAGATTAGAATGCCCCCTCCAACTATGCACTTAAGATGTTCAAGCATGCCCTCCCATTGGACCCGCATGCCAAGGTAGGCAATACCAAACTGGCATAGTTCTCTCTCCTAAAATTAGGGTAGGAGAACTCTGCCGGTCTGACATAGGAATGCCAATACACAAGTGTGCTTGAAAATACCCAATAGCACGTGGTGCGGTTAGCTGGGTCTTTTCACACCCAACTGTGTTTGGATATTTCCTATTCCATATCGGTATGGTTCCTTTTTTCCCCCAAAATTATTATAACAATTTAATGGGAGAGGGATAGGCACACCTCCTATATGCAGTAAACTTGTAAGTCTTGCAGGTGGCACCAATGGAAGTATGGACGAAACATCATACAGGAGGGACAAGGGTCATTCCAAAGGGAAAAGAGACAGTTAGACATGGAGGACACTAGGCGGTGTACCCAGCTTTTTTCCAACTTATAACACATACTAAAAGTTTCAAAGAATAGGATTACCTCAGTTGAACCAGTATTTAGGTCAAGAACTGTAACATTCCATTCCCCTCCATGGCCAAAAGCCTCACCATTGCCACCCCATAAGTCCCATGCTTCCATTTCTTCATCTGATGCTCCCTGGTACTCAATTCCAGTGACCTTGGAACTGAATTTAATGTGCCGGAGTAGATCAAACTGAATAGCATAAGACTTTACATAGTCGAAAACCTAATTGGCACTGGGGAAATCTTCTTCAACTGAAGAAGGCCATGGAAAATCAGAGAACTGATAGAGTTGTTTGGGAGTCTAGAGCTTAGTAGTCTCAACTGTGTGATTCCATAGTCCACCAATCTCACTTTCTACTTCAAAGATAACTGGTCGGAAATCCTTCTCCAAGATTTACTTGCATGCCAGAAGTCCACTAATGCCGGCTCCAACGATCGCCACTCTCCTCTCCATTGTTAGATAGACCGGAGATCTTAGTGATTACCTTCTTGTACACGTCTAGAGAACCACGGGTCTTACTTGCAGGTGTCAATTCTAAGCCCGCACCGCCAGGCTGGCCAAGTTTGATCGGTCAAACTCAAAACCGATCTGACCCATTTAATAAACATTCGGATTTAAGCTCAATTTATTATAAATGATCGTTCCCAGCACAAGGATGCAACCTAGTTGGCACTTGGCACTCTTAAACTGATCGATAATCTGAATGCAACATTCAAAACTTTATTTCAATTTAATGGGGTCGATTACATTGAGATTTCGAGTGAGGACAAGCGTGATGATCCATGCAAAATGACGGGTTATGATTAATTATAATAAGTGCCGATTGTTAATCGGACACACCACTACAAATCAGCCACATGTTTATAATGACATTAAAATAATGTACCGGCTGTGTACCTGACGTACCATATAGATCAATCAAACTAAAGTGTCTTACACATTACGTCCATCACCAAGACAATCCATCATCCAACGTACTTTTTTCAAAAAAGGAAAAAGATAACTAATACTTGACAACCCCAATAAGTTTGATCAATAATATCAATCAGTCAGACATATTTAATACCCGTTTTCTCAACTTTTTTAGAGCCCGTTTAGAAATAAATATGTCATTAACTCTTTTAAGGTCCCTTTTTAACTCAATTAAAGATTAATATCCAACCGACCATTTGTAAATGAAACTTTGTCTAATCTATGAAACACGATTACTTAAACAGGTTGGTTCATATGTAAGGTTCTAAAGTAGGGAAACCCGATTAACCTCAATTAAAACCGGACTAACCCAGCCTGATCAATTGACATTACTATTTATTTATATCTGAAATGGTACTAGATTAAGAACTAAGATGGCATTCTTTAGGCACTGAATTCCTCTGTGGCGCAGCAGGGCATCTAGTGCATATCCAACAATTATAAACGCTTAGGCACGGAGTCTAAAGCAATTGCACACAATCTAAGACATTTCTAAACATTAAATACTTGTCAGATACCCTATTACGTCACAGAGGATCCAAGTTCATTCTTTAGCGTATTTTAAAATTCATCAGCTGCAATTTGCATTGTCTCATTATACAAATTTGTAAAGTCAAGTAGTTCAAATTCCAATCTACAAGATAAAAAGCACGATCTGGGTTAGAAAATGAGACCACATCTGCATTAACAGTTAAGACACACCTGTCCAGATAAAGGAAAAAATTAAGATCAAACCAAATCTCCATTGAGATTTGAGACATCCTGCCATGCTTCGTCCATGATCCTATTTTTTTTTTATTTTTCTAATTAAAAAAAATTGAAAATTTCAATTATTTAAGAAAAATAATTGAAGGATCATTATCAGTTCACCGACCTCCTAGATGCACTATTCCTATCAAAAGGTTGTCTTGCCTTTATCTTCAGGTCTTCAGGTTGACCAAGATGGGCATTGGTCCGTCCAAAAGAGGATAAGGGACCAATGAAAGAACGTGAAAGAACGTGATCATTATAGATGCATGAGGACCAATGAAAACATGTGAGAAAGAATCAATAGAAGTGCCATTTTTTATTTTTGACCATATTCTTCACATGATCTATTTTCCAAAAATGATAATTATGATATTGTAATAAATGTGGTCCAATGGACCCCAGATAAAATATATTTTCTGGCCAAGTGGTTCTTCAAGTAATATAAAATCCACAAATAAATAAATGACAAAATTAATAGAACAAAGTTTTTTCATTTCCATCAATGGGAGCAGTTCATATGTAAGGGACATCTAATGTAGATAGTGTGGGTCTATGGACAGTTGGACAAAAAATGTGATAGGGCAACAGAAGGATGCTTTACTAATGAGGAACGTGTGTGTATAATCAGTAGCTCTCGTCACATATAGATTGTGAAGCCACGAAGTAGACAACCGCCAATCTATCTCACATGGAATAGACAATGCCTTCTTAAGCTGAACATTTGTTACATAATTCATAGTCCGTGGAATACAAACAAAAGAAATCAAAACTTAACGAAGGATAACATCAGCGTCCCCACATATGATAGAGGTGAAACAAAGAAATCAAATCTAAAATTTCCTTGGATTTTTTTTTTTTTTTTTTTGGGGGGGGGGGG
>NC_056562.1:3601072-3616829 GCF_013358625.1 Macadamia integrifolia | reverse complement strand
ACTTAGCCCGAGAGATGCATCATAATATGAGCTTCCCTACTTGACCAGAGAGTCACTCTTACTAGGGTTACTCTACTTGGCTTTAGGGAAAGGGAGACAATTAAAATAAAAGCAATAAATTGATGGTTCTATGGCTAGGAGGGGCAAAGCCAACACATACACTAGCCATGAACCTTGGGGGAAAGGGATAGCAATAATGTAACAACTGAAATTAAAATCCTAAATTAAGAAAGAAATGATAGTCAGAAGAGGGAATGAAAGGGGGGAGAGAAGACTATTGAGGGAGTCTACTTACTTGAACTTCAATGCTTAAACTTGAAAGCTTGAGTGATTTGAGATACTACCAATACTAAAAATCAGATATGGAATAAACCAAATCTGAAATTTCTAGTACTAGAGAAAACAAATCTTAAAAAAAAAAAAAAATGAATTTGAAAAAAAGAAGATGCTCCATGGCTCGTGATCTTGTCACCTAGATCTAAGCCTAGAACTATAACTTTAAAAATTATAACTCAATTGCATAGATCATAAACATAAAATGTTGAATAAGAATAAAAGAGTGCTTGCATTAATTGACATAAAAAACTATTACAAAAGTGATTAAAGCAAAAATAAAGAAGAACTAAAACTAAAGAGAGTGAGAGAGGGAGAGAAAGAAGAAAACTAAGCATAAATTAAAAAGTAAACTAAGGAGAATAATAATTAGGAGGGGGGAGGAAGGGGCTTTTATAGGGTTTTTTTTCTTAGCTCCTTTCTTCTACCAGTTCTCTTTAAGAAAAGAAAGAAAATAGAAATAAAATAAAATCTTGGTAAAAATCCTCATTCTCTGAGATATTGTGTGAGGAAAGAGAGAATTTGTTTCCAAAATTAACAAATTCTATTCCTTCCTTGCAATATTAACTAATATCTTGCAATCTTGATTAAATCAGAAAGGAATCTTTACATAGCATCTTCAAGATCTTGTGAGGTGGTAAGGAGAGAGAATAATCTTTAAGATTTTGTAGGAGAGAGGATGTGGTACCAATGAGTGGATCCCACCTTTGGATTGGTTCTTGATTCACTTTAAGCACTTTCTCTTGTAGATTTGGAAATTAAAAAAAATAAAAATAAAAAAATAAAAGTAGTACTATCCAAAGTGGGGCAAAATGTACACTTATATCCCTAAGATTTCATACATTATTGTACTCATCAAATTCCCCCAGACTTAGACTTTTGCTCGCCCTCGAGCAAGATAAATAAATAAATAAATGAAAGAAAAAACTTAACTCACTTTCGTAGGAATCATGGTTGCACTTAGCATGTGCAACAAGCCTTTAAACTCCTAGGTCACCCCTAGTGGACGAGTTATGTCTCGTGAGTGTTTATAGTGAATATACACCCAAAATTCAAATTAACTTGAAAAAAATACCATTTAAAGTTTCCAATAACTACAAAACACACACCCTCTTTCAATTAGAGCACATCAACCGAGGAACCCCCACACTTGAACTTTAATACTCCATCTAGATTTATGAACAATCACACATCTCAAATAGAGATGACCCTTGTATTTTCTAAAGCACGACCAATCCTAAGGCAAACCACATTGCAAGGTAAAGACCATGAACTAGGGTTTTGGAGCGTTAACCAACCATAAACAACAAGGCATAACGGTATCTCTTTTTTTTTTTTTTTTTTTTTTTTTTTAAGTAGAGAACTCATTCTACTCCACTACATTTGGCCTGAATAACATGGTGAAGCAAACACCAGAAACCCAAGTTACTAAGTAGCTTCGCTTTATGCATATGCCAACAAAGACAGTGATGCTAAGTTCTTTTCGGAAGTGTTCCTTTCTAAGAGGTTCGATCAAAACACCCCGCTTCATGAGGCGTAGTATTCTGTCTAGCTCCTAGAAATTCTATACTTACTTTCTACTTTTTGACCAATTTTCACTTTCTTTGCATATCCATATCATATATTTTTATAACATGCTAAGAATATGGTGTCAACTCCTAACCTAAGAACAAGGACACCAACTAACAAATGGTCCTACACCTTGAGACAAGTATCTCTAAATCATTTAACTGAAGTCCCACTTCAAGACATATATTCATTACCATCCTCCCAATAGGGATTATAGTACCAAGATGGGTCCTAGATCTCAAAATTTTTTTTTTAGGGTGTGTATAAAGCACCGAAAAACTCTTAAAAGTAACCTCAAGTTCCCTCCCCCATACTTAAATTGTGCAATGTCCTCAATGCAGAAAAAAGAAAAAAAATGATAAGACAATAGAACAAGAAGGACAAAGGAGAATAAATTATCAAATAGAATCAAATATCATCATAAAGAGGCTCATGGAGAATCATGACCTCTGCATCATGCATTGAAGGCAACTCAAGAAATGGCTTCAAACGGTGTCCATTAACTTTAAAAATTCCCGAGTGGATGGATTCATAACCTCTACGGCACCATGGGGGAATACTGTTTGCACAAGGTAAAGACCTTCCCACTGAGAACGAAGTTTTCCTGGAAAGATATGCAATTTAGAATTGTACAACAAAACTTTATCACCAGACATAAAAAATTTCCTAACAAGGTGCCTATCATGAAAAGCTTTAGTCTTTTCCTTGAAAATTTTTGCACTGTCATGGGCATCATTTCGCAATTCCTCCAACTCAGATAATTGGAGATCTCCATGAGCTCCTACGGTAGACAAATCAAATTAAATTTCTTAATCGCCCAAAAGGCACGATGTTCTAACTCAACAGGAAGGTGGCAGGCTTTTCTGTATACCAAATGGTATAGGGATTGACCAAGTATGGTCTTGTAAGTAGTCCTATATGCCCACAAAGCATCCAACAGACGGTTAGACCAATCCTTTCGATTTGGGTTAACTGTCTTCTCTAGAATTTGTTTGATCTGTCTATTGGACACTTCTACCTGACCACTGGTTTGGGAGTGGTATGGGGTAACCAACTTGTGGGTAATCCCATACTTCTTCACTAAGGCCTCAAAAGGCTTATTACAAAAGTGTTTTCCCCTGTCACTAATGATAGCTCTAGGGGTACCAAACTGGGAAAAAATGTTTTCCCTTAAGAATTGAATGACCACCTTATGGTCATTGGTCTTACAAGCACGAGCCTCAATCCATTTGGACACATAGTCTATAGCCAACAAAATATATTCATATCCACATGACTTAGGGAAAGAGCCCATAAAATCTATTCCCCAAACATCAAAAACCTCAATCACGAGGATTGGGTTGAGAGGCATCATATTCCTTCTACTAATTTTTCCTAAAGACTGACAAGAAGGACAAGCCTTACAATAAACAAAGGCATCTTTGAAAAGACTGGGCCAATAAAATCCACATTGCATTACCTTGACTGCAGTCTTAGTAGGCCCAAAATGGCCGCCACAAGCCTGATCATGGCAAAAGGAAAGAATAGAATGGTGCTCATGATCAGGGATACATCTCCGGATAATTTGGTCAGAGCATGATTTAAAAAGGTAAGGATCATCCTAAAATAAGTACTTAACCTGTGAGTGAAAACGGTACTTCTTTTGGGAAGACCAATGATCCGGAGTCTTGTTTGTAAATAAAAAATTTACAATATCTGCAAACCAAGGTTCACTAGATGCTGCAAAGAGTTGCTCATCAGAAAAATACTCGTTAATTGGAGTATTCACAATCAAAGAATTGGGTAACCGGGATAAATGGTCTGTAACCAAATTTTCACTGCCTTTCTTATCCTTAATTTCTAAGTCAAATTCCTACAAAAGCAAAACCCATCTGATAAGACTTGCTTTGGTATCCTTTTTCTGAATAAGGTATCTGATAGCTGCATGGTCAGTGTAAATAATTACATGAGAACCTATTAAATATGCATGAAACTTTTCTAATGCAAATACAACAGCTAAAAATTCTTTTTCAGTTGTGGTGTAGTTCAGCTATGCATCATTGAAAGTTCTATTAGCATAATAGATAACACAAGAAAGTTTATCAACTCTTTGCCCTAAGACTGCCCCTATAGCAAAATCAGATGCATCACATATTAATTTAAAGGGCTCAGTCAATAAGGGAGCTTGAATAATGGGGGTTGTAGTCAACACCTTCTTTAATTGCTTAAAGCACATGAGGCATTCACTAGAAAATTCGAAGGGTTGCTCTTTAGTCAAAAGATTGGTGAGAGGTCTAACCATGTGACTGAAGTTCTTAATGAACCGACGATAGAACCCTGCATGACCTAAGAATGAACGAACGTCCTTAACTGACTTGGGAGGTGGTAAATTAGAAATTAAGTCCACCTTAGCTCTATCGACCTTGATCCCTTCTTTGGAAATGACATGACCCAACACTATGCCCTGTGTGACCATAAATTGTCATTTCTCCCAATTAAGGACTAAATTAGTCGCTTTGCATCGTTTGAGTACTAAAGAAAGATGATGCAAACAATTAGAAAATGATGAGCCATGAATAGAAAAATCATCCATAAATACTTCTAAAAAATGCTCCACCATATTAGAGAAAATGTTCATCATGCATCTTTGGAACGTGGCAGGGGCATTACAAAGCCCAAAAGGCATACGCCGATAAGCAAAGGTTCCATAGGTACATGTAAAGGTGGTCTTGTGTTGGTCATCTAAGGCAATAGGGATCTGGTTATAATCGGAATAACCATCAAGGAAACAATAATACTCATGTCCGGTTAACCGCTCTAACATTTGATCAATGAAAGACAAAGGAAACTGGTCTTTCTAAGTTGCCGCATTTAACTTCCTGTAGTCAATGCACACACGCCATCCTGTTTGGAGACGGGTAGGGATCAACTCATTTTCAGTATTTTGGACTACTGTGACCCCTGACTTCTTTGGCACCACGTGCACTGGACTTACCCATTCGCTATCAGTAGATGATACCATGATCCAAGCACTTTAAGATCTCTTTCTTGATAACTTCTTGCATCATAGGATTAGCCCTTCTTTGTGGTTCTCTAGAAGGTTTTGAATCCTCTATGAGGTGAATATGATGTTGAACGATTGAGGGGCAAATTCCTATAATGTCTGTTATGGTCCAACCTAAGGCTTCCTTGTTTTCTTTTAAAACTTTGATCAACTCTTCCTCTTGACTTCAAGTTAAATCTGAGGCGATAATAACTGGTAGAGTTTGATCTTCTCCTAAGAAGGCATACCTTAAGTTAGAGGACAACTCTTTCAAATCAAGCTTAGGGGGCTCAACAATTAAGAGTTTAGGAAGAGAATTTGATAGAAGACCAATGGGCTCCATGAATGTATGAAGGCTCCAAACATCAGAGAAGAAATTTTCAGTATCATCCTCTAATTCTTTCATACACTCTTGGAATTCTGAATCAAAGTCAATGTCAAAAGTTTTAACAATATCATTAGAAAAATTCTCAAACATATTGACCTCTTCATCAATATCATCAGAAGAAATTATGGGTTGCTTGCCCAACCTATACATGTTGAACTCCATAGTGTGATTACCAAAAGATATCCTTAGTAGACCATTCCGGCAATTGATTAATGCATTGCTAGTAGCCAGAAATGGTTTTCCAAGAATGATAAGGATCTTATCCCTAATGGTGAAGGGTTTGGTGTCCAAAACAATAAAATCGATTGGAAAAATAAATTCTCCTATCTTAAGTAGGACATCTTCGATCATCCCTTTCAGAATCTTGACAGAACGGTCGGCAAACTGGAGAGTTGTCCTTGTAGCTTTCAAATCTCCTAATCCAAGTTGTTGATAAACATGATAAGGTAGAAGGTTCACACTTGCACCAAGATCAAGTAAGACATGATCAATACGAGTGTTGCCAATGACACGAGAGATGGTGGGACACCCGAGATCCTTATACTTGGCTGCTATAGGTTGTGTGATCATTGAACTGATATTAGCTGCCAAAAACACCTTTTTGGGCACACTTGTGGTGCGCTTGTAAGTGCATAAGTCTTTGAGAACTTTGGCATAGGCTGAGATTTGAGTTATAACATCCAAAAGAGGGATATTTACCTCTACCTTCTTGAAGACTTCTAAAATTTTTTCCATTGAAGTTGTCTTCTTCTTATTCATCAAACGGTTAGGATAGGGGACAGGAGGAACATAAACACTATCAGAAGTTCTCTCATTAATAGAATCATTTTTTATGTCTTCCACCAAATCATCCTTAATCTCTTCAGGTCCATCTGACGAACCTGGAATGGGAGGCACAGTAGTAACCTCGATAGTCGGAGTGTCAACAGAAATGTCAGATGGTGAAGAATGAGTGGTACCATTCCGTAGATACTCTCGGCCATTCCGCACGGCATATACTGCATTATACTGGTTGGAGGGCCCTTGGTGTTGTTGACTCTGTACAACATTGAGCTGAGGAGCAAGTAGCCCTTGTGGAGTCAGCACTTGATATCTAGGATTCGGCTCTGGCTGACTAGGTAATTTTCTTTTCTCTTTCTCATGCATGATTGTGACAAGTTGGGTGAGTTGCCTCTCCACATTATTGTGGCTTGTTATGAGAAGGGTCATGCTTTTCTCTAGTTCACTAATTCTTGTTGCCTATCCAGTGGATGTAAACCCCGGGGGTTGTTGATAAGGTGCTTGGAGAGGAGGCCTAGCAAAATTTGACTGAAGACCTAGATTAGGCCGAGGGAAAGAATTAGGTAGTGGTACAAAATTGGGCCTCTGGGGACTAGGCTGCCCTTGGTTGTGAAAGTTGGATGGACCTCCTTGATTCCCTTAGCTTCATGAAAAATTAGGGTGATTTCTCTACCCTGGATTGTAAGTGTTGCTAAACAGGTTGTTCGGGTAAAGAGCATTAACACTTTCATTGCCCCCAGAACTGTTGGGGCATTCTTCCATTACATGTCCAGGGGAGTGACACCAATTGCACATAGAGATCTGATTTTGGACTTGGTGGACTGGGGCATGTGCTTTAGGGACAAGGGCTTCTATTATTTTAATGGGGCTATCTAAATGGGCCTCCTTGGCTACTATCCCATGGACATAGTACCCTTTACCTCCTATAGTTCTCTCACTTTTCTGAGTAGACTCTCATTCTCTTATCTTTTCAGCTAGGTCAACCAAAAAGTTTCAAACTTCGTTTTCGTCCGCATAAGCTGTGAAGCCTGTAGGACACATAGACTCTAACATCTGCTTGGTATGGTAGTTTATCCCTTCATAAATTATTTGAAAAAGATGCCATTTGTCAATCCCATGATGGGGACACTCTTGGAGAAGGTCTTGGAACCTTTCCATGAGTCTAGAAAATGATTCTTGAGGTTTTTGTCGGAACTGCATGATTTTGCTCTTAAGTTTGTTTGTTTTATGCAAGGAAAATTTTTTTCTTAAGAACGCTACCGTAAACTGATCCCATGTGGTAATGAAATTAGTTGGCAGCCCATGTAACCATCTTTTTGCTCCATCCTTGAGCGAAAAGGTAATGCATCTAAGTTTAACAGCATCATCACTGAACTGTTGTATCTTAATGAGGACACAAACCTCCTCAAATTCTCTCAGGAACAAATAAGCATCTTCGGAAGATAGCCCATGAAAGTGGGGTAAGATAGTGATGAATTGAGTTTTAAGCTCATAATTGTTCCCTGTGGTAGCTGGTAATCTAATGCAAGAAGGTTGGGCTGCCCTGGCTGGGTAGAATCTATCATTTAAAGGAGGCTTAGGTTGTTCTGCCATTCTAAAAATAGATACTCTTACTAAACGATTGGTAGAATCACAGGACCACACACTCATGCAACAGAAAACTACCAACAACTAGAGTAAGACAAGCACAAAAGAATGGAAAGAAAAACTCTTTTTTTTTTCTTATTTGATTTTTTTTTATTTTTGGCTTTTTGGGAGCTTACCAGTAGGGATCCGGGGTTGCTCAGGTAAATTCCTGAGGTACTGCTACAGAGCGAAACCTTTCTTTATCATACTATGAGGCATGACGACCTCCACTGATACAACTATTATTGCAAGTTGATATTCTCAGGAATTCAATAAAAGAAAAAAAAAACAAAACAAAGCAAATAAAGCACTCCGATTTATCAAAAGAAAGCGAAAAATAACATAGAACTGTCTCCCCGGCAACGGCGCCAAAAATTTGTTTGAGATTTTAAATGTAACCGCAAGCGTACGAATCAATGTAGCTACGGGTCGAACTTAGGGAGAGTAACCACTTTATTTATTTTTTCTTTTAATAATGCGAAAGTGAAAACCTATTAATGGTTGTGATCTAATTCTAATTACCGTCCTAAACATATGTATCTAAAATAACGTCCTAACCATTCGTCATCTAAGAATTTAAAGACACAAGCTATGCAATTAAAATTAAATAAATAAATAAAAATAACCAACCACTCAATTAAAAATAAAAAATAAAGGAAAAAAATGCTGAAATAAAAATAAAGTAAAAGAAATGGGAGAAAGCTAGAGAGAGACTCACAAGTATGTTTCTCAACTTAGCCCGAGGGATGCATCATAATATAAGCTTCCCTACTTGACCAGAGAGTCACTCTTACAAGGGTTACTCTACTTGGCTTTAGGGAAAGGGAGACAATTAAAATAAAAGCAATAAATTAATGGTTCTATGGCTAGGAACAAGGATTAAAGTATCGGTATCGATTGCCGTATCGATCGACAAAAATTAAGATACGTATTAGAGGGTATCGTATCGTATCGAAGATACGCTAAAGATACACACATAAATGGATAGGAAACATTTTTTTAAACACTTTTGCATAAAGAATATGTTAAAAAAAGCTATTGATAATATGTATTATGCATAAACACTAAATTGAGGGTATCGTGCTAAGAATTTAAGGTTTGTAGTTATCCCATAAATGTAAAATCCTTGTTCCCAACATTGATTTCCACTTTAGTTAGAGAGAAATATGGCTGGCAGCAACTTTGGAATAAAAACCTCTCAAAAATCATGTTTTTCTGACAAATTACCTATCTTGGTCATTATATGACCATAGCTCATTATATCGGTACATACTGATACTTACCGATCGATACACATCGATACTCATCGATACGTACCGATACATACTGAAATATACATTTCACCTCAATTTTATATTTTTCATAGAGTTGTATCGATGTATATTGTATTGTATCGATGTGTATCGGTGGTGTATTGATGCATATCGGTATATATCGTAGGATATATATTGATACGAAAGGATTTTAAAAATTTCATGTATCGTATCGATCGGCTAAATTTAAAATATGTATCGGAGGGTATCGTATCGGTATCAGAGATACTTTAAACCATGGCTAAGAGGGGCAAAGCCAACACATATACTAGCCATAAACCTTGGGGGAAAGGGATAGCAATAATGTAACGACTGAAGTTAAAATCCTAAATTAAGAAAGAAATGATAGTCAGAAGAGGGAATGAGAGGGGGGAGAGAAGACTATTGAGGGAGCCTACTTACTTGAACTTCAATACTTGAACTTGAAAGCTTGGGTGATTTGAGATACTACCAGTACTAAAAACTAGATCTGGAATAAATCAAATCTGAAATTTCTAGTACTAGAGAAAACAAATCTTAAAAGAAAAAAAAAAAAACTGAACTTGAAAAAAAAAATATGTTCCACGGCTCGTGATCTTGTCACCTAGATCTAAGCCTAGAACTATAACTTTAAAAATTACAACTCAATTGCATAGATCATAAACATAAAAGGCTGAATAAGAATAAAAGTGTGCTTGTATTAATTGACATAAAAAACTATTACAAAAGTGATTAAAGCAAAAATAAAGAAGAACTAAAACTAAAGAGAGTGAGAGAGAGAGAGAAAGAAGAAAACTGAGCATAAATTAGAAAGTAAACTAGGGAGAATAATAATTAGGAGGGGGGAGGAAGGGGCTTTTATAGGGTTTTTTTCTTACCTCTTTCCTTCTATAAGTCTTCTTTAAGAAAAGAAATAAAATAAAATAAAATAAAATCTCGGTAAAAATCCTCATTCTCTGAGATATTGTGTGAGGAAAGAGAGAATTTGTTTCCAAAATTAACAAATTCTACTCCTTCCTTGCAATATTAACCAATATCTTGCAATCTTGATTAAATCAGAAAGGAATCTTTGCATAGCATCTTCAAGATCTTGTGAAGCGGCAAGGAGAGAGAATAATTTTCAGGATTTTATAGGAGAGTGGATGTAGTACTAATGAGTGGGTCCCACCTTTAGATTGGTTCTTGATTCACTTTAAGCACTTTCTCTTGTAGACTTGGAAACTGAAAAAAAAAAACAAGAAAAATAAAAGTAGTACTATCCGAAGTGGGGCAAAATATACACTTATATCCCTAAGATTTCACACATTATTGTACTCTTCACGGCTCCTGGTATCTACTTCAATAGCTTTTCTTGTCATCAAATATTTTTCATGAATTAAGGAAAGATTACCTTGAAAGAGAATTTCCATAAGCTCAATCTAAAATATCAAAAACATTCTTAGAAACACTCTTACAAATTAAAGTTGGATGGTAAAAAAAAAATAGCAAGGTTTTTCGGGAAAAGATGGATTGTGAGGTCCAACAAGTGTGATTGGATTTCATAAGGCTTTGAGGAGTCATTGAGAAATGAAGATTCATTAACCCATCCGTTAATGTTGGTTGGGATTTGAAAAAGGTTGGGTTCAGTTTTAGAGTGCATTACCTAGTTTCTGTGAGTCCAAATGAAATAACAAGATATTATGAAAATGCTAAAGAATCTGGGTTTATCACAATCATGAATCAGAGTAGAGTTAAATAAGTATGGAATCAGGGATGAGAAAGAGTTATTAGTCAATTTATCAGTTCTTCATCCCAATAATCTAGCAGCTCAAATTATTTTGTGAACTGACATAAAAGGAAGACATGCCAAATAGATTTGCTTTGAGTCTGACGAAGCCCACAAGTAGGGTCATTATCAATCCATTTTACAAGGATGTCCTTAGTAGGAATACCATCAGATAAGTCTCCAAAAGAAACACTTAAACTTGGAATGGATATTGAGTTTATAGAAGAGACACCACCACTGTAAGAAAGGACATGAACATATGTACCTATTTGAGATACCAAGGGAGTTATTAGTGTCAATAGATCTTAGGTATTTTGCATCTAATTTGGCAGTTAGTTCTCCTTTCTTTGAAAGGGTGCACCACCACATGTCCATATCATCTGAGGTGAGGATTTTCAAGATCTTATTAACAATTGGCATTGGGAAGGAATATGATAAGAGGTAGATATTCTAATAGTTGTTGAGAAGAAAATCACTTACTCACCTATAAGAATTGTGTTGAATGCATTGAACAGGTAATCTGAATTGCGAGAGAGACGAAATCTAAGGATCAATCCAAACAATAGTATTACAACTATATCCAATTCTTTTAAAAATAATTTTTTTCTTTTTAGAGTGGAAAGGATGCTAGAGGTAGTGTTCTGAATAATAGAGCCTCTTTTCCGCTACAGATTATTATTGGGAATACCACTCTCCACATTGGTTTTAATGATAACAAACAAGTGTATATGTAACTAATGTTTTGTATTAAGTATAATGTAAAAGATCAAGACAAGAGGCTACCTGACCTCTAGCAGAGTCGAAGAAGATCTCTAAAGCATCAAAACTTGAAGTACATTGAAGTATGTAGAAGACATCAAGCATGAAAGGTCAATATAAAAGAAACAAGAAGACTCTTAAGGACCAATTGCAAGAAGAATAAGAAGACCTTAAGTGTTGCTCAATAGATTTCATATCATTGATCGAATCGGGAGACAAATAACACTAAAGTGAAGGACATCAACAAAACCAAGATCAAAGCGATCAATGCTTTGAAGAAGTCTCAAGAGTGAAGATCGATCGATGCATTGAAAAAGTCTCAACAATGAAGACAAGAACGAAGTCAAGAAACCTGAAGATTATATGCACATAAAATTGTAAACACGCACACATATGCATACACATTGTAAAATGCATTTAGAGGACCCTAGGAAAATGACCAAAATACCCCTACATGTGTCCCAAAAGATTGGAAAAATGTGGACCAAAGAACACAATCAAAATTTCCTTAAAACCCAATCTAGATTCACTTTCAATGTAATCCGGATCAAGATTCTTAATCCGGATTACACTGTCTGTCAGAATTTGACTGACAGAGGCATCCGGATTCAGTCTTGTTGAATCCGGATAAATCTGGATTGAAAATCTCCAATTCGGAGATCTAGATCAGGACAAAACCTCAAATACACAACGATCATAAAATGACTATTTTGTCTTTGGATCAGGATCCTGATCTGGATCGAGGAATCCGAATAAGGTAAAATAGATCCGTTGGAGGATTTTTTAAACACCTTCTCACTCACTCTCTTGGCTATAAATACCCACTCTTAGGCAATGTTTTAGATACCTCTCTACAATTCATAAGACATATTTTGTGCATACAATTGAGTGAGAAATACATTGAAAAAGAAAGAGAGAGATTGTGAGTGAAGCTCTAAGAAAAGAGTGAGAAGATGAAGAGAAGAAGAAGCTTCAACCATTCAAGTCATCCTCATTTAGAAGCTTCAAAGTGCAAGCATATTCATTCATTGCGTTCATCCACTTGCATATTTACACAAGAGTACTTGTTCTACATACCACTAGTAACATCGTTCAACTCTTGTAATTTGTATTTTTACTTACATTTCAATTGTCGATTCTTTTGCCGGTACTCAAGAAGTGAGTTGCTCTTGCTCGTACTCAAGAGTAGTTTGAGTTGTTCTTGCTTGGACTCAAGAGTGGGTTACACTTGACCCGTAACTAAGACGATTTTGAGTTGCTCTTACTTGTACTTAAGAGTGGGTTACACTTGACCCATAACTAAGATGATTGTGAGTTGTTCTTGTTTGTACTCAAGAGTAGGTTACACTTGACCAGTAATTAAGACGATTGCAAAGGCTTGTTTTTTTCCCGGTAAAAGAAACATATAGTGAAAAATCTCTCAAGGGATATTGAGAGGAGTAGATGTAGACTTGGTTATAAGTCGATCTACAATAAAATCTTTGTGTTTTGTTATTTTAATTCCGCACTTTATTTCTGCATTTCATATAAGTTGTCATAAATCGAAATATTGTCAAGTATTCTCGAGAAAACCTATTCACCCCCCTCTAGGTGTTTCTAACAATTATCAAAAATAAACTTATTATAGAAATACTTAGCTCTTAGGGACTTGAGAGAGACGCCATCCAAGTTTGAACACTAGAATTTTACTTTAAGTGAATGTCTTTATCAAACCTAATCCTCCAGCAGATTTTGGTGAGCATATAGTATTCCAACCTAAAAGATCAGCTATCCTGATTTGGCCATAATCTCCATTCCTAAAATGCAAAAAATGGAGTTCACTTTTCTGCAAATTTATTTGGAAAGGGCAAAGCATGAAATAATAGATTGAATGAGAATTGTCCTACCTACAAAAGATAGAATATTAGCTTTCCAAGAAACAATTTTTTCATCCACCCTATTTACAATCTGATTAAAACTAGATACATGAGAGTGGGTGTGGAAAACATTAGTGCCAAGATACATAGAATCCTTTGATATCTCTTTCATTTCCAAAATAGAACAATGATGGGACTTATTTTGTTGGGAAACATTTTTCCTAAAAATAATTCCGCTTTTTATCAAAATCGATGAATTTCCCTAATAAATCATAAAATAGGTCTAAAACACATTTGATAGTTGAAAAATCTTCAGGTGTGGCTCGACAAAAAATAAATATGTCATCAGTAGAAAATAAGGAGGAAATTACATTACCCTTCCCTGGATTATGGCCTAATATTAGTTTCACCCCACGTACTTTCATAAATGCCAATCCCCTCCCTTATAGTTTGAAGATTCTTTCAATCATCCCATTAGTGACTGGCAATGTTAATTATCTTGTAAAAAGACCTATTTACCCTTGTGACATCTGCATATATTTTCACCCCTTTTTTAGAATTTTCCTATTTGTTGTTGAAGATTCTACTGAAATAACACCTTTAAGACGAATGCCAAGCCTCTGTAAAGCAACTTCTCCCCCACCAATTCTACTGTAAAGAGATAACATTGTCAAACCACCAGGAGAAATCCACTTCAAGAAAGCGATATGATACCAAAGTGTCTGTCTGGAAACAATGTATGAATTAGGGGTGTCAATCGGTCAGACTAGGCCAAACTAGGTCGGGCCTAGTGGGGCCTGCGGGCTTATGTCCTCAGACCATGACCTAGCTATTTAAGGAATGAATTGGTCTCGATCGGTGTCGTGTTAGGCTCGATCGGGTTTCGGGCTTTAATCGGACTTCTCCTAATTGGGCTAATTGGGCTCTAATCGGGCCTTAAACTGGGTAACGTACCAATAAAGCCTTAAAGGGGCCTTAAATGGTCTTTACTTTTCTTAAATTTAAGTTACTTAAATTTATTTTGTTAAATCTTTAACAATTTTGAAAAGATATTACACTTAATTACATTCAATAATTGACAAAATTATCAATACATATCTTATCTATCCCAAAAAATCAAAATACCATGTAAACGATCGGGCTAAACATGTCGGTTCAAGTCAGGCTTGTAAACGGGCCAGGCCAGTTGGGAGACACATCGGGCTTACCCCTTGCATCGTGTGCTACTTATTTATAAATGTGCCGGGTTTAGACCCAATACGTTTAATAATCGAGCTGGTCCAAGTCGGGCCATAAACTTGTCGGGCTTGGTCAGGCCTACTGGTGCGGGCCTGGAATTGACACCCCTAGTATGAGTGATCCAAGTCTTTCATTTGAATCACAACCAACTACTAGAGTGTGATGTAATGGGTAACCCAATATGCATTCAACCTGGTCAGGTTCAATGGGGTTGAGTTACTTGCCAACCCAGATTAGATTCAATATCTTGCAGTGATGAAGTACCAAGGCTTCTTTCTTATTTTGTTTTGGAGAATCAAGAGTTTCTAAGATTAGCTCATGCACTCTGATTTTTATTTTCTTTTCTTTGCTCATTGGGTGATCTAAAGTAGAGAGGGAAAACCATGATTTCAATTGCTTCTCCTGAAACAACTACATTGTTTCATCATATATTACTAAAGGAAATAACAATAGCTTCTTTCTTATTTTGGTTTGGAGAATCAAGAGTTTCCAAGACTAGCTCATGCACTCTGTTTTTTTATTTTCTTTTCTTTGCTCATTGGGAGATCTAAAGCAAAGACGGAAAACCATGATTTCAATTGCTTCTCCTGAAACACAGACACCACAGATGTAATACCCTGCTTCTTAAACCCGATCTGATTTCGCGGTTGACCCGGTTTAACTGTGCAGGAACCGAATTAGAGGGAGTTAGAGCGGGCTCCTTATGGACTATGATGGCAAGGGTGACCTTAAACACCGGCTGGCCCGACAAGTCCGAGCCAGTGCCAGAAGAGACGGGAGTGCCCAAGCCGTATACATGCACCTACCATAAGGCTATGTACGGATAAAGCAGGTATTGTAGTCATATATTAAGGTATATACGTATACTACATCGTATGCCAGGAGTGGGGTTTGCGCCAGGCCCAAACTCGGTCAAAATCCTAAGTTTTGGCCCTCAGGTGGGCGGACAGGTGGGTGCACCCACCCACCTGAGTGACCCATCCATGTGCACTATTCATTTATTTAGGAAGTATATATATAGCATTTAGGATTTTCTTTTCTTTTCATTTATGACCCCCGTACGTTGGTGAGAATAGTAAAGAGGAGAGAGAAAAGAAAGGGAAGAAGAAGGGAAGAGAAGGAAGAGGA
>NC_056562.1:3585446-3600850 GCF_013358625.1 Macadamia integrifolia | reverse complement strand
GTGGGCCTTCTCCGACAGCCCTATGGGCGTATCGCGGGAGGGAGTTCGCGGCTCGTACCCGGAGTATACGTGCACTTTGGATGTAGTAGCACTAAAACCAAGGACTTAGTAATGTTGCTTAGGTGGATGTGATTTAAAATGCATAGCATGGCATGTAGTGCATATGATTGTGTTTTGATGTGTGGACTGTTGTGTGGTCCATCTTTCTACTTACTGAGCTAGTGAGCTCATCCCACGTGTGCACCCCTTTTTAGATGATTTTACAGGTCATACATCTGAGGAGCATGGGGTGGGTCCCACAGTCGAGTTTCCTGAAGAGGACTGATGGACCCATGAGGAGTTAGAGCACGGCATTGACTGCTCATGCGAGAGTTGTGCTGCGGGACAGCAGTTCTGAGGCAGAGCTGAGCTCCACCTTTGAGGCCGTGCTGATCTCCACTTTTGAGGCCGAGCTGAGCTCTACCATGTGATGCCGAGCTGGGCTCAACCCTTGATGCCGAGCTGAGCTCTAGCCTTTATTGCTAGCCTTTATTGCCGAGCTGAGCTGTGTACTTTGATTATTTTGATGATTTCCTGTATATACTTGATATATGAATTGTACTTTTATTGTGTAATTATCATGCCTTCGGGCCCACATGTATATAATTATTGTATCACAATTCGGGTATCAAGTATATGAGACTATTCACAGGTAAAACTTAGTCTTCCGCTGATCTGATGAGCTTATATTAGTTGGTTGTATGCTGTGGTGGAATACAGTATCTGATGATCCTGGCAGGTTTGGGTTAACCGGTGTTAACCCGGTCACTGACCTGATTCTGTGAGAATGGGGTGTGACAACAGATCTCTTCTCCACACATATTGCTTTGAAAACATCTCAGAATTCTCAGAGCAACCCTGCTTAATTTGGGGATGTCAAAACCTAGCCCGAACAAATAAAATCGATCAAAATAGACCGATAAAACCTGAATCGAACCGAACCAAACCGATCCTTTTTGGATTGGTTTTGGACTGAAGTATATTGGGACCAGCTGAAAACCATCCAAACCAAACCGAATGAAACTGATAAAAAAATAAATGTTTATGAGATTATAAATTGGTGAATTGATTATCCATTTTTCACAATTTTAGTTAGAAATTTTTTTATTATAAGAGGAATTGTTACAAATCATTGAATCTTAGGTTATGAATAGAGAAATTGATTTGTAAATTGTAATAATGTTTCCATTGATTTCCTTGTGTACTATACAAAACTAGTTGGATAGTTAAATGAATGATTGGGGATAATAAGATTCATTTTGTGATTTCAATATTAATTATCTTCTTAGTAATTTGTTATCCATAGGTTGTAATATTAGTTCCCTTACAGTGATAAATCATGATTTAATCATAAATTTAAAGTGTTTTTTCATCAAATCTTATCACTATAAGTTATGAATGTAAGGTTTCATTGTGGTTCAAGCCCAATATTAAACCAATCTAAACTGGTATTAACCTGATATTGAAAAATCGAAATAAATTGAAACCAAATCGGATCATAACCGAAACTAACCGAAAATCAAAGTTTCTTAATGGATTGGTTTTGGTCTCCCTCATTCTTAGACCGAAACCAATTCAATCCGACTGAAATCAAACAGAACCGACCAATTGACACCCTTAGCTTAATCTCTGTCTCCAATGGAAAAATATACATATATGCAGAAACTCATCTTCTTTGCCAAAAAATAACAGTCGGGTTATCAAACCTAGGCATCAAGAAAGGGGATGTCATCATGATTTTCCTCCAAAACTCCCCTGAATTCGTCTTCTCCTTTATGGGAGCTTCCGTGATTGGAGCCATAGCCACAACAGCCAACCCATTCTATACCCAAACAGAGATTTTCAACCCTTTTGAATCAACTAAGATTTTTCCCAATCTGTCACATAGTTGAGAAAATCACAAACACAAAGTAGCTGTGGCAAGGCACAAGGGCTACACTAGCAAAGCACCAAGGGCAGAGCAATCGAAAGCTCTGCAGAAAGGGCACATTGGCGATGAAGCAAAAAGGGCATAGCAAACGATGGCAGTGGAGCACAGTGACAGTAGAACACCAAAACCACAACAATGACGAAGGAGCTTTGTTTAGCCTTTTAGGGCTCAAAGCTTATTTTGTGTGGGAAGGGAAATTTCGGTATGAAATGTAATGTTTGAAGCCTTTTGGGGCTCGAAGCTTATTTCGTGTGGGAAGGGAAAGTTTGGTATGAAGCCTTTTAGGGCTCAAAGCTTATTTCGTGTGGGAAGGGAAAGTTCGGTATGAAATGTAATGTTTGAAGGATGAGGTCATCACTTAACATGGCTATAGTACGATTGAAAGAATTTTTGAAGTGTAGGAGAGGGGATTGACATTTATGAAAGTACATGGGGAGAATGGGGAGAAACTGATATTAGACCATAGTCCATGGGAGGGGAAGGTAAAACTCAAAAATAAGTGAGAAATTTTGCAGGCCTGACTAGAAATCTAATTCCAAGGAACATATTTAAAAGTGATCAAAAGACGAGACAAAACTTCCATAAATTAATGAACAGGAAGGGCCTGAGAGATCAACCTATTTGTAACGCCAAAGGCTGAAAGAAATCAAAATCTGATCCATAAAGTTTTATAAAAAAAAAAAAAAAAAGAAGTAGAGCTTAAAAGATAGCAAATCATATCACCCCAGTGATTTTCAAAACCAAGACATATCCTTTACCATATCCAATTTAATGGCAACATACTCTTACGTGCAACCCTGGCACAGTAAAATAGAATAGTATTTTATTATTTTAGATTAGTTAGAATTAAGTGGTTGAGTCAAACATGGATTAGTGGTAAATTTTTTATTGAGTGTGTGTTGTGGGCCATTGTGATCGGTTATAGTGTGTATGTGGAGTTGTGGTGTTAGTAAGAGTTATATTAGTTATGGATAACTTTTTTTTTTGTACCTATTTAATAGGATACTATTGGAATAGAAATCAAGAAGTTTAATCCCTAAAATTTCTCTTAAGAAATTGAGGTTGGCTTCCTCCCAATTAGCCAAAACTGAGGGTAGCGACCTCCCAATACGCTAAAGCAATTACATTCTATTCCTTCTCTCCTATTTTCTCTCTTGTATTCCTATTTTGTCTCCACCAAATTTGAGTACGTATCAACTTAGTATTAGAGCATGGTCGATCCTACGACTATGGATATGGATATTGTGATCATTGGGGCTATGCGCTCATCGGTTCAGGACATGATAGCGATCTCCAACAAGAGCTAAAGTTTATCAATGTGTCCAACAAACCTTGGTCAAATTGAAGAAGGACATGAAGAAAGAAGCACATTGTCAAACTCATGAAGTCTTATTGGATGAGCCCAATGAACATCTGAAGGGTTTGAGTTTAAACAAGATCATTGTAATTGGAGAGGAAGATGATGAAATACTGCAACACGAGAAGATTCATACTTGGTCATGTGACAGAAAGATATATGGTGACATCAAGTATTTCTCTTCATGGATTGATTTGGTTGTTTGTTTGAAAATTCATCTCCTTATTGTTTTGGCAGGGTTTTATCAAATTGAGCTTTCTTTAGCAAAATTTTTATCTAGGATCCTGGTAAAAATATTAATTATATTTGTGTTTCAATCTTGAGGGCACGATTGAACTTATGGGGGAAGGATTTGTTACGTGCAACCCTTGCACAGTAAAATAGAATAGCATTTTATTATTTTAGATTAATTAGAATTAAGTGGTTGAGTCAAACATGGATTAGTGGTAAGTTTTTTATTGAATGTGTGTTGTGGGCCATCGTGATCGGTTATAGTGTGTACATGGAGTTGTGGTGTTAGTAGGAGTCATATTGGTAATGGATAACTTCTTTTTTGTACCTATTTAATAGGACACTATTGGAATGGAAATCAAGAAGTTTAATCCCTAAAATTTCTC
The DNA here is from genome assembly GCF_013358625.1 of Macadamia integrifolia. Classification (NCBI taxonomy): domain Eukaryota; kingdom Viridiplantae; phylum Streptophyta; class Magnoliopsida; order Proteales; family Proteaceae; genus Macadamia; species Macadamia integrifolia. The sequence continues at coordinate 3,596,907 of NC_056562.1, read as the reverse complement.
TTAAGAAATTGAGGTTAACTCCCTCCCAATTAGTCAAAACCGAAGTTAGCGATCTCTCAATACGCTAAGGCAATTACATTCTATTCCTTCTCTCCTATTTTCTCTCTTGTATTCCTATTTTGTCTCCATCAAATTTGATTACGTATCACTTACCCCATGACATATCCATAGGGACTTATCAGAAGTTGCATTATCTTGCACATTTGTCAAAGACAGATGTGAAATGATAGATTATCTTCCTTGATAAAAAGTATGCTATTTCTAAATGAATAAAAAAATAAAGTTACGAATTATTCAAACAAGAAATCCCATACTTAATAGTATAACTTCAATGAGTATTGTGTAAAAAATTATATAGAAAAAAGATAAGGATTATGTGTCAAAGAAACAATTATATCTGAATAATGAGAGCCTAGAGCCGTTGAGAAATTGTAATAGATTCATGTCATAATAGCAAATTGTATTAGATTTCCAATTTTAGCACCATTTCAATTTTCTGGGATTGGAATCGACAAAGAGCCGTCCTGATCATGGTTTCAAGTATCGGTCTGGTATTGGCCATATCGGATCAGTATAAGCTGAGATTGATCACTGATCCCTAATTGATTCGAATTGATTCAGGGATAAAATAATAAAAAAATTAATACATTTTATAAAAAACAAGGGCAAAATCAACTGATACCCACCGATACCCCTAAATCCTTGGTCCTGATTAATCAGAACGATTCTCTTTCAGTACTAAAAGACCTAGTTCAGTGGGATTAGGGCCTTAGGTGTGTTAAACCAGTCGGTTCCATTTGATTTGGTCCATTCTTTATGATTTTTAGCATATATCGGGCCAAACTGAAACTAGATTGATAACTAATCGGTCTATAAAATTCAAGGTTTTGGTCCTTGTTGGTTTCTCTTGACAATTTATTATTGATCTAAGTCTCTGTCTTTCATATATAGAAAGAAAAAAAATTACAAAAAAAACATTGGATTTTTGTTGGATATATATATATTTTTTTGGGTTAATATTGGTTGGTCTTATCTATTTAATTGGTTCAAATCAAAATCGAACCAACCCAAGTGTTTTTCTCAATTTCAAAGCCATGATCGAAAAAGTGCGGTCTAATCGGTTTGGTTCAATTGGTCTTTTCATTCGACCTCAATTTTGACATCCCTAGTTGTGGTGGCCCAGAATGTCATAGCACCTTCTGATCACCGTGTAATAAACGTTGTATGGGCAAGAAAATGGGATACACACCTGAAAAACCTTGTACAACTGACACCCAACCTGCCCTGTGCCCTCACCCTAATAAAAAAAAAGAAAAGAAGTTTTTTTTTTTTTGGGGGATAGAGAGAGGCTACTTCCAGACATAGAGGTGCGTGCCTCAATGTAAGAAATAGAATTCAGGCAATAGGTATATGACTTTGACAATAACAATTATATATTATAATATAAAATTCTAAATAGAAGAGCAACTTGTTAGATTTGATCTACTGAAATAATGACATTAATCCTCCAATCTATGTAGAGTTGAGTCCTAAAGGTACTCTCCTTAAGGTATTTAAATGCCCTGTATATATATATATGCAATCGGGTTGATCGTATATCCTCACCTTTAAGATTAATCAACTCTTAAACCACTTAAGATGCACTCCAATAAGTGATTATCGTAGGCATGTCCAAAAGTAATACTCAGAAATTCAAGAAAATAGAGAACAAAAGCACTTGTAGAGAATTGTTATTTTAAAAACACTTCCACAATATGTATGTACGTATTTCGTATAGTACCACAAATACAATAGGATTTTTGTCACCTAAAAACAGAACTAGAGTTCACTATTTATATATAGAGTAAGCCTCTATATATGAATGTATATACCTGTATAGGTACCTATACATATACAGATTTGATTCTATACATGGGTAGATAAAGTACAACATATACATGTATTGATATGTACATGAGGTGCATGTACAAACACATATGTATATTGGTAGTTTGGTTCATATATGTACATGTACCAAGATGTCCCTTCATATTTTCAACATGTAAAAAGTAGGTTTTTTGACATAGCCACACTTAGCCTCGACTCTGACCCTTAGCTGAACTTGACACATGATTCAAAATCACCCTAAGAACCCACACACACATGAAAAGAGAGAGAGAATCCCTCTCCAAAAAGCTTACACATTAAGAAACAATTGTAAATATATATATATATATATATCTAAGTTTTCTTTCCTCTCAAATCAATATAGGACTAAACTTTGTGAGATGTCTTATTTTATTATAATTAAGAAAAAATAAAAAAGGACATTTTCGAGGGAGAAAAGCAAAATTCAAATAGACAATTTGAAAAGATCATTTTGACACTACGTTGAAACTTTAATTCCGACACCTATTCTTGTAACCCTGGGCACGCCTATTTCTAGACACATGGCCTCCACCCATAAAACACTTGCCTTATAAGAGAAGTCCTTTCACATTTATATGCCTAGCTGATGCATCTGAGGTAGGATCAAAATCATCTGTTTTTCCCATTCATGTTTTTCCTTGTTTTGCTACCTGCAAAACGTGACACGTGGACAATAAGGAGACCAACGGTCAAGATTGGGTGAGGATTATTACATCCGGTGCGTTGGTCTTAAAATTGTCCACGTGTCACATTCTGCAGGTAGCAAAACAAGGAAAAAAAGGGATGAGAAAAACAGAGGATTATTTTCCTCTGAGGTATGGGGTGGGATGTTCCACAAAATCCTATTGTGGTGGTCAATGAGTTCCCCACCTACAGAAAATTCCATTTTTTGGTGTGAATTAAGATAGGAAAAAGTCGGGCACACCACCGGTTTGCCCAGATTGTGTCACTCTTTTCCCTATCCCAGGGAGAAGATGCTCATGCTTCTGTATGTCTTGTGGCGCCATCAGTTGGAGCCGCTAGCTTTAGGCGTGCTCAATCTCTGCCTAGACAGACATCTCTCATTATCGTTTTTTTATTAGAGTGAAGGTTTTTGAATAGCCCGTAAAGATAAGTTCAGCTAATTGTTCTTGTACATGGTACTAGATAGGATGGGTCCAAATTTTATAGTCAAGTAGCTTTCAAGGTCCCTAGTCCCTACCCACATGAAATTTTCAGCCTAAATGGAAATATCCATTTGAAAAAAAAAAAAAAAAAAACAAAGCTTTTAAAATGTAGGAATTACACAAGGATGCATGAGAATACATAGAAGACTGAAAAATACAGGGATGCAGGCCTAAAGAAACCTAGATCTACTTATCCAATAATAAAAATCAGCATATTATCCTACCACGTGACTCAAATGATACACCATTCAAATGAGTTTATTGTTGAGATATTGTACTTTTGCATTATATTTTGATGAGTACTATCATGTTTTTTTGGCAACGGATTACTAACATATGTTTGAGTGATGAAAAAGAATATGTTTTAATAGTAATTAAATTCCCAAATTTAACTCTCTCTCTCTCTCTCTCTACACTATTTTTGAGTGTTATGATTTTTGAGCCCTAGAGTGTGAAAGAGGAATATTGCTGCTCTGTTATTCTTCAAAGGTTGATGGAGACATTCCTGTTGCATCTCTCTTAGGTGTCTCTTGTGCAGGTGTTGTTTTCCTTTGGACGAAGTGCATTTATAGTACAAAGAGCTAACCTTAAATCGTAATTATTTTTTTTTTAAAGAGAAGGTTTGGTATGTCACCGATTTTTCTGAAACTTAATGGTTCAATCAATGGGAGGGTTGGAGTGAGAGAGGCATAGAGGATATTTCTAAGAACAAGAGGAGAAAGATAAAAAGATAGACAAAGATCTGGATATACTCGGGGCACACCCAGCCTTTTCCCATATAATACCCTAATGTTTATGAAGCTCGATCAATGATTGAAAATTTTGATCTTGCATCACCCCACCAATAGGGACCAAGGATTGTATTCTGCTTCTTGAAAAACAAAAGAAAAACACCTTGTAATTTTCCCTTTTCACTGCAACTTCAAAGGAAAGCTATATATCCAAGTTAACATACAGCTCTCAGAACACACCAAACAAGACTTGAAAAATAGATAATTCCACTAGAGCAGTCCTTTCATAATTCTTCCTTTATCACATCAATTTCTGGTTGAAACATAAGACCGATTCCATTTCCTTTATCACATCAATTTCTGGTTGAAACATAAGACCGATTCCATTCCAGGGGCAACAAGTTCAACCTTACCATTTTCTGGCTCAACTAAATCTTTCTCAGTTTTCATGTTCTTATCAGATTTGTCCAGCTTGGTTTTTTCAGTGTCTGCAGCTTCCTTATTCTCCATTTTTAGATCAATTGATTCATGCACAATCTTTCCATTCTCAAGAACTTCTTGTTGGGCCTGCTCCATTACATTGGCTTCTCCATTCTGCACTTTGAATCCCTTATCTGAAACATCACTACTTTGGAGGATCTCACTGGTCCAATCTTTCATCTTCTTGATGGCCTGCTCATCTGTGTAAATGAGCACCTATCTGTCAATAGAATCTTAAAATGGATGGCATTCATAACATTAAGAGAAGTAGCCCTAGGTGGTCCTGTTTAGGGAGGACATGCTGGAATGTATAACCAGGGGAAAAGAACGCTCCCTGGTCATGGCCTTAGTGTTAGTTCGGGGCCAGTGAGGGGCACACATGGGCATCAACATGGATGAGGTTTTTGTACTTCACAGGGGTGGGGATGTCGTTTTAACATCCTCTATGTCCAAGTGCAAGGGTTGCGCAACCAAGGAACGTTCTTTTGCCCATATAATCAACATGACAATCAAATGTAAGAAATAACAATTTATTACCAGACAAAAGAAAATCGATTAAAACTCTGTTTCTTCTAAGAAGGTTTGAAGAACTTGAGACCATTTTCTGAGATTTTAGTGACTGTATTTTTAATATCTAAATCTGCACTCTATGTATAATGCTCGAAATTTTGTAGGGCAAATTCTCGTTCTAGGATGGTGTCTGTGGAATTGGGAAGAGAAAATTTACGTTCCATTTTTTCTTTGTTAAAAATTAATTAAAACTTGTATAAGGATTAGAAAGGGGGCAAAATAATTTAACCAAAAAAAAAAGGAAAATATTTTACTAAAATGCAACAAAAAAAATTAGGAAAACAATATCAATTTCAAACTATGATATTGTTCTCAAAAATAGTGATGGTATTTTAAGGCACCATTTGACAACGTTTTGTTTTTGTCTTTTTGTGTTTTTCTTGTTCCCAGAAACAGAGAAACAGCTTGAAAAACGTTTGATAAAGTTGTTCTGACCCGTTTCTAGAAACATAAATCAAAATTTATACCTATTTACAATTCTAGAAACGATTTTGAAGAAACATGTCGGACTTGTTTCGTCGTTTCTAGAAACGAATTTGAGAGGAAAAAAAAAAAGGCTATTGTGCCTAATAAATCTCTCAACTCTTTAAACCTAAAAAGAGGCAACCGAACCCTCTCCCTTTTGGACATCCAATGATACTATTGAGTTTTTTAGTGGCGTTATATCTACAAAAAACGTTTCGAGAAACATGTTTATCAAACACCAAAAAATCCATTTTTGTTTTTGAAAACGTGAAAAGCCGTTTCTGCTGTTTCTAAGCACAAAAACAACAGAAACGTTATCAAATGGTGCCTAATCATTGATACTCTTGGCAACATGAAGGACTCCACCCTCATCTTATGGTTGGATTCTTTCCATCAGCGAGTCATATCCAAATGTATTTCCTACCCATGTTCAACAAATTAAAAGAAAGTCAAATAAATAAAAATATAAAATATTTATCAATGATAATGATTTGGTAAAAGGTTTTGTGCATGGCATGCGAGATGCATGATCGCGCAAAAACCTTTGGACGGAGACAAAAGCCCCATCAAAATATTAAAACCACTCCCATGGACGAATCGTCAATGGGAACACAATCGTGCATGAACCCTTTCCCAAATCATTTTTTAGGAAAATATTTTGTGTGAACTGAGACAGACTTTTAATTACCTAATCTTGGAACAGTGTGACCTTGAGGATGCCTTATAATCAATGGGTTCTCAAAGGCTGTTGCAAGTTCCTCAGAAGGCAATTTTAACCAGTCTTTGGCTCCAATGAAGTGAACTGATTTAGCCTTGATGGGTTCTTTATAGGCAACATCACATATCTTTGGTTCTCTGAACTTGCTTCCTGAGATTGAAACAAACAGTTTCATGGGTGGATGTTCCTTCAACACTTTACCCTGTAAAAAAAATTGTTCCTCATTAGCTCTAAAACACTTTTACCTCTTAATTATAAAAGATAATGTAGTAACACGCCATGGAAGAAGGTGGCATGGTGCATTTTTTTTTTTTTTTTTTTAACCTGAAGTTTGAACATATTAATTTGATGGCTTACCTGAGCTTGATAACCTAACAGTAGGGCTGAGAGCGTTGCTCCCTGAAAAAGAACAAGTCAACCATTAATTCAAACTGAGAAAACAAAGTTAGAGACTCTGGCTTTTGAAATTTCATTAGAAAAAGAAGAAAAAAAGGTGAAATTTTTCATATTTTACCTTTTTGAGATTTTGGCCAAAATTTTTATACCTTTTTCTTTCTAAGTAAATTATTTGAATTTTTATTGACTTTGTTTTCATAGAACTAACATATTTAACCTTTGAATGATAATTATATGCAAAATAGTAAATGTTTTATCATCTCTTATATAAAGTACATTATTATTATTATTATTGGCCCAGCTAGATAAATTTATCTAGGTAGTTCAAAATTATGCTATGTTGCATGTCAAATGGGGTCTAAATTTTATGGACATGTGGGCCTTTGTTCCCTACTATAATGTCAAGTTTCATTCAAAATAGATTTTGCTAAATGAAAAAATAAAACATTAATATATGAGACTATGGATATTGCATAGTAGTGGTTAAAGTACCATTCATGTTTATGAACATAAACGAGAAAGCATGCCAACAAACACGGGGAGTATATAGTTGAATTTATATAAGTGTCTATTGTTCATCAGCAGTCAGAATTTCCACATCATGGTCATATTCTTTTATTTTCATCGCTATCACTATCATTATCATTATCATCAATATTATTGTCATTATACATATTGGATGACATATTTTTAATACACTAATTAAATTGTCTTTCTTCTACTAACATTGTTCATATTCCAACCAATACATTATGTATAAATCTATATAAAAGTAAGACTAAAAATAAATAAAAATCAAATAAATAAATAAAAGAAGCAAATGATGCATTGGAGCTTCTATCTGTATTTAATTAGAATATTTTAAATTGAAAGTTCTTATGAAATAAAATATTCTAAATGAACAATGAGAACACTTACACACAAATTTCAAAATTTCAAAAGTTTCGTTTCAAGTCCCTTGACTGAAATTCTAAAATTTCATTCTATTCAAAACATTGGTTGGATAAGGCACGCTAAATTGAATTGATTTATTTAAAAATTCGAATGAGAAACACAATTTACACCATTCTTGTTGTAGCTTAATTGGTAACAATGCATAATTTCTTTCCAAATGGTAAATCAAGTGGATCTATGTGATAGAAGATTTCATACCTATCTCACTAGTCAAATCTCAAACAATAAAAAAAAAGTTAAAAATGAATTTTTCCCATAAGGAAAAAAGCATTGAATGTATGAGTTTATAAAATTACAAGAATGCCATTTCATATCAATGGCAATGCCACTTCATAGAGGTATGTTTGTAATTTATCATGTCAATTCACTTTTTGAGTACCTTCATTATTTGTTTGCGGTTGAAATTTGACTGATAAAATAGGTGTGATGTATTGTCTCGTATGGATCCACTCATGTTTTCCATTTGATAAGTTGGTATATAAATGACGCAATTGCTATTGTGTCAATTGTGTCATTTACAAGAATCTAATAGTAAATGTCAGTCACTATAGTGGTATAACAATTTATGACAAGGCAATTTAAGCCACATGATAGCTAATGTAGAGACTTGCGATTGCCCTATGGGATCTTTTGAAACATTAACTCATAGTTTCAAGGATCAAGATTGGATCATCCAATCCAGATCAAGATAAGTGATCACCAATCAAGCCGATATAGGGCAATACAATTGGAAATCTAGATTGGCCAATCTAGGATAGAATCGACATCTATGATTCAGTCTCATACCATTTTCTACATCCTTAAATTAACCACAAATACAATCATTTGTCAATATAATTACAGTATAATATTTTGAATCTTCTTATAAAAGATAATTCAAGGGGGTTGCGCAGTTGGTGAGCAACAAATTTGGTAAGAGTCGTAAACTCAAACGTCCTAAGTTCGACTCCTACTAGGCACACCTTGGGCCACTCACACAGGGGTGTTTAGTGCTCTTCACTGTTTTCAGTGAAAGTTGAATAGTTTCCATTCAACCTTCGTATGACCCGATCTATGCGATTGTGGGGTTAGTATGAGCCCGTGGGCCTCGTCAGACCCGTCGTTAGCAAAAAAAAAAAATCTTCTTATAAAAGAAGACTTAGAAAATGTTACTCTTTATGCCATGTAGGAGAGTTTTATAGTCAAGCATTTTTGTGCAATCTATATAAGAATATAGAAAATGAATTTTCTTATCGACACCCCCTATGGTGTCGATAGATTTGTAACCATATTTTTTTGCCCATTGTTTTATTTTCAAAATGTATTTAATGTAATTCCAATATGAAATAATAAACTTATTGTAATAAATGGATTAAATGTTTTTAAGAGTAAGACAAATGACAATTAAATAAGGTGTCATGTTCTAAACACAACATGTTCTATAGAAAATGTTGGCTTATATTTAGTGGGTGAAATTAATCCTGGATGCTTGTTGTCAGGATTCTCTCTTGCATGTCCTCTATAAACGCCTCACGATAGCACGGTTAACGCTGAAATTCAATATCCATGTTCTTATCACCATCTAATCATGTGCTAAATTCTAAATCAATTTGAATTGTCAATATGTCGTTTATTATTTGAAAAAGTCAATCCTCTTTTGAATTTATTTGTATAATATTCTATGAAAAAAAAATTATAAATCCCTATACATGGTGGGTCATACCATTGAGATGGACCATCAAATTTAACATATGGCTTATCTAAGAAATTTATTAATTTCCAATGATCAGAATGACAAATCTTCTTGTCCTCGTAGAAAAAATAGATGATGTATGAAAAAGGGTTCCTACAATAGGGTGTGGGAGGAAGTGATTTTTTTTTCCCCATTTGCATGTAGACAAATTTAGTTATGACATAACAATAGGAAGAAAATGTTTCTTACGGATTGGAATCATATAAGCCATATTGGCAGAGTTAACCAGGTTTAACTGGAACTAATCCAGTTTAAACTACTTGATACCTCCAATTTCTTGGATTATCTCCTCAAGAATTAGGAAAAATAGCAATGATATCAAATAAGTTAACTCAGGGATTGATTGAACTGATATGTGATCCTTAAATCCATGTTTATTGCATCAAATAATGTGGAAAAACCACCCACATAGACAACAATTTTTCCATGTAGGCTAATGATTTTGTCATTGAAATCTTCGCATATATTGAAAATCCTTGAACAAATCACATGTTAAATTTAATGGTCCATCTCAATCGTATGATCTATCAGATATGAGATTTTTTCTTTTAACCTTAAGTTTTCCCATTTCTTCAAGGAGACTCCTTAAAAATGAATCTCTCTCAAACTTTTTCAAGCATTACATTAGTACATGGATAAATCAGATTAGTTTCAAAAATTATTCTATGCCTAAGCAATGACATGGACAACATATTCTCAAAGTTTTGAGTATAGACAAACACTGTCATATGATAGATAAAGATGACTATGTTTGGATGATTCCCACATTTTTCGTGCAGAAAACCTCATAAAAATTAAGCAGATTGACAATCAGGCAGGTTAATTAGGTTTGTTTGGGTTTAGACTAAATAGTATCGATGTGGAAAAATGATAGTAGTATTAAGGGTTACTAGGCTAGGAAATTGCAATGCAAGAGTTCTCTACTCCATGCTACACTGGGCATCAAATTAAATACCTATAAATAAAAGGTAAAAGGATCGAGTTTTTCTGCACCCATGTTGAAGAGAGAATTTTCACATTTATTTTCATTGATACCATCCCATCTCATAGTGCATTAAGGAGGGATAATTTCGAACTTAATCATCATTCATCATGCAAGTAATTAATAAATTTCCAAAGAGTAGACCAAATCAACTAGTTAAACCAAGTAAACAAGAACTGAGCATCAAAAAAGTGTGTCTACAAATTAAAGGGAAGGCATACCTGAGAGAAGCCTAGCAACCCATCAAAGGGGCCTTTAGTGGTAATATAGTCACAAAGGTAGGTGATGCACTCATCCAAGTTTGTATACTCAGTAAATTCCTGATGAAATTGTATTTAATATTAGAATTAGAAGAAAAATAAAAATAAAAGGAGAGCGGTTTTGTGCATGTTCGTGCATGGTGTACGATCATGCATACAATCTTCAGATGGGAATGAAAAGAGTGCACCATTAACCCCATTCCTCATCCAACGATTGTGTACATAACCACATAACCGTGCATCATAAAAGACTGTACACAAAACCTTTTGCTAAAAAGAAATATTCATCCAAAACTAAAATGTAAAAAACCACATCCATTGATTAGGGCAATAAATCAGATCTAATTATTTTGAGTTTATCATGAGATGTAAAGCTTTACTTTGTTGAATTGGAACCACTCAAAATAAGGTGGTGGGAAGATGCCTTCAATATCTGATTTACCTCCGGCCGGAAATAGACCATCTGGGAAAACCTGCAGTGATAGGGTAGAAAAAGCATATAAATACAAACCATTATTTATTTATTTTGAATCAAACCAACAAACTGGTCTAGTGGCACAGCCGGACTGATTGACCTTCTTGACACTGGTTAATCCTAGGAGATTTAGAGTCATTAGACAAGGTGATAATCTGAAAGCCCGAATTGACCTGAAATTGCCCCAAACTGATTCAACATTTTTTGTTGAACCAGCTAATAAACCCGGGTCAAAAACCAACTCAGCTGTACGAACCATTAACGGTTCTGGACAAAAAATGAAGATTCGCTGGCACTGCAGTGGTGGGAAGTGGGAGGGGAGAAACCCCCCCCCCCCCTTGAATTATGCCCTCACTCTAGTGAAATTTAAGAAAATATCTACCAATTGTTAATGTTCATTTGCCTTGTACTTACCATTGTTGGCATAAAGGGGAACGATAAAAAAACAGAAACAGATAGTACGGGGTTTTAAATAGTAAAAATTTTTGAATGATATGATCAAATAAATGGTCAAAAAAACAGAGAACGGTAAAAAAAAAAAGGACAATACAGGTTTTAAACGTGTATATTTCAAACAAACGGGACTAAAAAAATATAATATTTTCATATAAATTAAGGAATTAT
>NC_056562.1:3581234-3585426 GCF_013358625.1 Macadamia integrifolia | reverse complement strand
AAGAGGAATGATTGACTTACCATATCAAAGTGAGAGAAGATAGATTGATCCCATTTGCTGATTTGCTTCTGCAAGAAGCTCCCACTGGTTCGGAAGCCATGGAGGCATAGCATCTTCATTCTCTTCCCTTCAGCAACTTTTCCCATCTCTCTCTCTCTCTCTCTCTCTCTCTCTCTCTCTCTCTCTCAAAGAAAACAAAAGCTGATCAGGTGGGTTGGTTTAGTGTTTTGCGGATGGGGGGCTTTTGTATATAACTTCTTACAACTACCACAAGAATACTTCATTCCCAGCTACCCTTTCCACCATGCATTGGGTGGTTGGCAAGTCAACGCGTGCATTTAGTTACCCACACATGGCTAGCTACCAAAACTTTGTTTAGGTGGAGTTTCCAGTTGGGCCTTAATAGGTCCTTATAATTTTAAGGCCCAGACCCGAACCAATTAAGGGTGCCCGACGTTTAGAATTTTAGCTTTTTTAAGAAGTGTGGCCCTCTTGGGCTCCCATCTTACCGCCTCTTCGTATCCTTCCTTGACTCCTCCATGGGCCACTTGTATGTCCCATAAAAGTGCCCTTGCACATAAAAAAAAAAAAAAAAAAAAAAAAAGTAAAGACTCCAAATTTTGGTAACCGAAGACCTATATATTAAAAGGGATTTTCGAAGGTACGGAGACTTGTAGAAAAGTGTTGAATTTTGGATAATATTTGAAATTTAAGATTGGGTTACCATGGTCCATGGAGTTCACATCCTCTGCAGTGATGAGTGAGATGTGTTGAGCATCGAATGGTTTTTTTTTTTCGTTAAAATTTTATTTCATAAGAAGAAAGAAAAGAAGAAAACAATTACAACCCAACAACCAATCCAACAATAAAAAGAACCAATAGCCTCCCTATCCTCCCACCTTCGGCATTGCCATCAGCAGGAGAAAAGGAAAAACTCTAAGGGAATCTATAATTTGGTCTTCCCTCGGCATCTCTAGAAAGAAAATCCCCTATGTGAGGAGGCAATATCACATCAACTCCTGAAATACCACTCTTAGCCGCATCTCTTGCCAAGAAATCTGCCACTGAATTCCCCTCTCTGTAATTGTGAGAAATTTTCCAAGAAATTCTTCTCATGTAAGGCTGGAGATATAGCCACCTTTGCAAAGCAAACCAAGGAATCTTCCTTTGCTAAATTAAAAACACAACAGCACTCGAGTCTGACTCAATCCACAAATGTTGAATGTCCATGTCCTTGGCTCGCATCAAACCCTCCATCAGCCCCTCTACTTCAGCCTCAAATACCCCTGTCACTCCCATATATTTTTTATATGAACATATCACTTTACCAAAATGATCACGAAAAATTCCTCCCGCTCCAGCGTGCCCAGGATTTCCCAAAGAGCTCCCATCAAAATTTAATTTGATCCAATTGATGGGGGGTTTGCACCAATAAACCTCCAAAATGTGACGACGATTATCTTTTTGGATAGATAATCCCAGACGTTTGCAACACATAAGGTCTACCAAGGAATTAACTCCCTTTGCTATAGGAGCATTTCTTCTTATTTCTTCAATCACCATAAGCGAGGTATATTTTGTTATCCGCTCCACACCCTCATAGACTCTATTATTTCTTTCCCTCCACAAGTGATCTATAACAATACCAAAACCCATGGTCCACGCCTCCCTGCAGCTCACATTTTTATTATTTCTTTTCCACCATTGGGCGAGCTCCAAAATAGAGACCTGAGCACTCCATCTAAGGTTAACAGTGACATAAATCATTCCAGATTTCATTAGAAAAAGGGCACTCTATAAATAGATGTTGCATTGTCTCTTCTGCTGCCTTACAAAGGACACATCTGGAAACAAGAGGCACAGCTTTTTTTTTTACCATTTCATCAGTATGAACCTTTCCATGGATCACCCTCCAAGCAAGAGATGAGACCCGCGGTTGTTGCTTCTTACACCAAATGAGCGAAGCCCAGGGAACCGTTGGCTTTTTTTCTCTAATATCCTCCCACGCAGATTTCAAATTAAAATTCCCATCATAAGAAAGACTCCAAACACATCTGTCAACACATTCAGAATTTGAGATTTTAATTTGCAAAACAGCATTAAAAACATCTGTCATGAAGCATGAATTTACCACAGGTATGTTCCACCTATGATTGACGATAAATCTGTCCACCTTTCCATCAAGCATCGATCTATCCACATCTTCCACACACTCTTCCAGCGCAAAGCCTCCCACCCAATTATCCTTCCAAAATTTTATATTGCGACCATCACCAACTACCCATCTCTCCTTAGAAGAAATAAAATTCCAAATTTTTCTAATGCCAGGCCATATGGAAGAAGCACTATATCCTTCCTTCGGTAACCCCTGTTTATTTAGGAATCTAGCTCTCAAGAATCTACTGGCCAAGGAATTTTCATGCTTGATACGCCATGTTGTTTTACAGAGCATAGCTTTATTCACATCTCTCAATCTTCTCAATCCTAACCCCCCTTCCTCCTTCGGCTTACAACATTGATCCCAATTAACAACAATTTTTTTTGTGGCATCAATCTCTCCAAGGGTTTTCCCTACTAAACATACGTCCCCAAGGGTTTTCAACCATCCGCAACTCACTGCACTGGTGCAACCGCTGCAGATGATTTTCATTCGATACCATGTATCAGTAAACATTTGGCCATTATGTTTTTCGACCTGATTAGCTCTTATCAATTTTAATTCGTTTGAGTCACCAAGTTATTTAGGAGGTTACGATAAGACAAAAAACCTAGTTTTCCAATAATGAACTTAAAGAATCATTATGATTTTATTTTATGAGAAGTTCCTATTAATTAATTAAGATATTAAAAGTACGAAAAATGGTCCCATATTTCATTGTTTTCCCTACTAGAATGCATTTATTGCAACAAAAAGAAAGATTCAAACATATAGCGTGACGATTTTTTGTGGAAATGGGATCAGATCGACCGAATGGATTATAACCAATCTTGATTTCGGTCAATCTCTCTCTCTCTCTCATACTATCATACTATTATATAAGTGCATGTACCATGTTTATGAAAAATCTTTCACTTAACTACTTATCTTTCTTTCTTATTTAAATACTTGAAAAATCTTTCACTTAACTACTTTATCTTTCTTTCTTATTTAAATACTATGTCCTTCTCATATTTCTCTTTCCCCTTTTTTCTTTTTTTAATAATTTACAGTACCATTTGTAAGTTTTATAAAATACCTCTTTCTTTATTTTCCAATAATTTCTGGTACCCTTTGTAATTTTTTTATTACTTAAAACTCTCTAAATATTTATTTCCCACTACAAGGAAAAAGGGTTTTTGAGACGGAAATTTTATATCCCAAATACTAAAATAGTGTCGGTAATACCTATTAGGGACAGTAAAAACTTCCATCACACATCTGTCGTTACAACGGTCGTCGCATAATTTACGAGACGGAAAAAAATTTCTGTCCCTACGTTGTCAATTGCGACAGATTTTGAGACGGGTTTTTTTCCATCGCAAATAAGTATTAAAGCGACAGAAATATTTGTCATAAATACTGTGTTGTTAAGGCATGTAGCAACAGTTTATTTCTGTCGCAAAAGAGCATAAATTATTTGAGATGGAATTTTTCTGTTGTAAAAAATTTTAAAACTTTGTTTTTTGGGATAGATTTTTCTTGTCGTGAATAGGGTCTTCCTTTTAGAAACTGATATCTTCTGTCCCAACTAACAAAGACTGGGATTTTTAAGGATAGTAAAATTCCGTACCTAAAAGTTTTTAACAAAAATAAAAAATTATGTTTTTTTCATATACATATTTACCCTGTTGTCACACATTAGTAGATCCAACTAGACATTTAATGATTACATCATCCAAAAGTATTAACATCAGATAAATCTATACAAGTTAAATATTTATTTCATCCTCAAACAAAATGATAGGAAAAACTTATTTTGTTCCCAAATCTAGACATTAGAAATACTATGGGAATTAAATGAGCAAGCCTTTTAAGTTAAAATTATTTCTACACTTTGTGTTTGCATGAGGACTTAACTATTGTCCTGGTTCAAAATGAGAAAAAAATATTACTACAATAAAAAATAAAAAAAATAAATAAATAAATAAAACCACATGAACTAAGGCTACTCTCTTTTTTTTTTTTGGGGGGGGGGGGGGGGGGGGTTAGAGA